>NW_022159823.1:17605-26522 GCF_008728515.1 Papio anubis | reverse complement strand
ACTACCAAAAAGGCATACTAATATTTTTCTGGGGGCATTGTAAATTAACATAGTGCTTTCTGGAGGAAATCTGCCAATATGTTTTTAAAAATAAAAGGATTTAATTCTCTTTGATCTACTGGCTTATGCTTTGGAATTTATTCTAAGGAAATTGTTCAAATGAACAAAAATATACATAAATGAAATTATTTGTTGCATCATTATTTTCAATAGGAAGAAATTAGAAATTACTTAAATTCATCATAGAAATGTGGATAAATGATAGACTATCAACTTAGAAACATATTGTATTCTTGGCCAGGTGCGGTGGCTCGTGCCTGTAATCCCATCACTCTGGGAAGCGGAGGCGGGTGGATCACTTGAGGTCAGTAGTTCTAGACCAGCCTGGCCAACATGATGAAACCTGGTCTCTACTAAAAATACAAAAATTATCTGGGCGTGGTGCACGCGCCTGTAGTCCCAGCTACTTAGTAGGCTGAGGCAGGAGAATTGCTTGAACCTGGGAGCTGGAGGTTGCACTGAGCCAGGATTGTGCCACTGCACTCTAGCCAGGAGGACAAAGCGAGAACCCATCTCAAAAAAAAAAAAAAAAAAAAAAAAAAAAAAGAAACATATTGTATTCTCTCTTAGAAAGGGTAGATGAATGGAAAACTATTAATAATGAAAATAACCAAAAATTGGACTTATAAACTATGGAATTATAACTATTAGTATTTGAAAATATATGCAGATCCACAATTCTTCACATGGAATTACAAAATTCAACATTTATGAATACCTCAACATAAGTTTGGTAGTATCTGATCTATGCTGATATAGGGGTATTTATAGTCTTATTTTTTTAGACAGAGTTTGGAACTTTGCTCTATTTGCCTGGGCTGGAGTGCAATGGTGCGATCTCGGCTCCTGCAACCTCAGCTTTTGGGTTCAAGTAATTCTCTTGCCTCAGCCTCCCGTGTAGCAGGGATGACAGGCACCTGCCCACATCAGATAATTTTTTTTTTTTTTTTTTTTTTTGAGACGTAGTCTCCCTCTGTAGCCCAGGCTAGAGTGCAGTGCTTATTCCCCCTCCTGGGTTCAGGCCATTCTCCTGCCTCAGCTCCAGACTGGGACTACGTAAGCGCAATCATCGCGCCCGGCTAATTTTGTATTTTAGTAGGGGCAAGTTTCACCCGTGTTAGCCAGGGATGGTCTCGATCTCCTGACCTAAATCGCCAGCCTCAACCTCCCCAAGTGCTGGGATTATGGAGATTGACCGCACCACCGACAAAGGCTGTTATAGTCTTATTGATCCCAGTTCGTATGATTATTCATATGATTTGCCACTAGGGATATTCCACCAATAGGCAGTATATTTTACCCATTATCTTTCCTAAAATCTAAATATTTTTTGAATTGTAATTTCAAAGAACCTGACTTTGAAACTTTATTTTTGAAATCTGATTCTAAAGAATTCAAAGATAGGCTATTGGAAAATACAAATGACAAAATTTTGCATTAAGATAAAATTGATAGATTTAAATCTCTTTGCAGCCGGCATGGTGGTTCCACAACTATGCGCCAGCACTTTGGGAGGCTGAGGCGGGTGGATCACGAGGTCAAGAGATTGAGACCATCCTAGCCAACATGGTGAAACCCCGTCTCTACTAAAAATACAAAAAAATTAGCCCGGTGGTGGCATGTCTGTAGTCCCTGCTCGGAGGCTGAGAACAGGAGAAGTACTTGAATCCAGGAGGTGGAGATTGCAGCAAGCTAAGATGCTTTCCCTGCCTCCAACCTGGTGACAGAAGCGAGACTTAGATCTCAAAGAAAAGAAAAATTAAATTCCTTTGTATATCATAAGGGTCTAATTTTAAAAAAATTGTAAAATATCTTATATGTGTATTAGTATTACTTATCTGTTCTTATCACTTCATCAATGCGGTAAATAAAATTTGTTAAAGTTAAAACTTTTAGGGTATACTTTCATTCATTTTATTTACCCCATTTTTGAGACAGAGTTCCTCTATCATCCAGGGCAACCTCTGCCTCCCAGGCTCAAAGAGATTCTCATGCCTCAGCCTTCCAAGCAGCTGGGAGGGCTACAGGTATCACGCCACCATGCCTGGCTAATTTTTAAGTCCTATAATAACATATAAGATCATTAGAGTTCTGGGATTACTTTTTGTTTGTTTTGTTTTAAGAACCAGGGTCTCACTGTATCACCAGGCTGGGGTGCAGTGATGTGATCATAGCTCATTGTAGCCTGGAACTCCTGGGAAAAGCAATTCTCCCACCTCAGCCTCCCCAGTAGCTGGGACTACAGGTGCTTGCGGCTTAGCGCCCAATAGTTTTTTAAGTTTTCTGTAGAGAGAGGTGTCACTATATTGTCCAGTCTGGTTTCAAACTCCTGGCATCAAGGATCCCCGCCATGGTTTCCCAAGTCCTAGGATTACAGGTGTGAGCCACCATGCCAGGATAAGAATATGAGACTTCTTTTATCATATTTTTATATCTAAGTGGAATACTATAGTATTAACTTGTGTCAGTGTTGAATTATTTTAAAATATTATTCACTGAAACATACTTCATAGAAATCTGGGTCAGTTTCTATCTTGACTTGGAAGCAGAAACATATTAGCCCCAACATGAAGGGCCCAAAATTAATGTGATTCCATACCATACTTTATTTATTTATTTATTTATTCATTCATTCATTGAGACAGAGTTTTGATCTCTTGCCAAGGTTGGAGTGCAGTAAGCACAATCTCGACTCCTGCAACCTCCACCTCCTGTGTTCAAGCGATTTCTCCTGCTTTAGCTTCCCTCCAGTAGCTAGGAATTACACCCACCACCACAACCAGCTAACTTTTGTATTTTTAGTAGAGATGGAGTTTCCACCATGTTGGCCAGGATGGTCTTGAACTCCTAGTCAAGTGATCTGCCATGTGGTCTCCCAAAGTGTTGTAGGTCATGGTGAGGCCACTCGCCCAGCCACCATCTCCTTTCATTAAAATTTGCTTGAGCTGAAAATAATTTGAGGGGCAGTTATTTTCATATAGAGTCATTTTATCAAATAGGGATTAATATTAATGACTTATTAATATTTACTTTATACAAAATTATGTCTAACTGATTATTCTAAATTCTCTGACTTACTAATAATGTTAAACGTGAGTTTAACACATATAGTGGGTCTGTGTGGAGCACTATGTAAATAAAATTGTTTTAACATTTTGTAAGGTCTGCTGCTTTTACAAGTCTTATTATCTTTGCTCCATCTTTGATACCAAATTTTAACTGTGATAATTAGGCTGGAACCTTGAAATCAAGGGTATGATTATATAATCACTCTCAAGGATCTCAAGGGTCATTTTTTTTTCTGGTTACATTATGATTTATTATGAAAGTGTAAAAGGAATCAGAGT
The DNA here is from genome assembly GCF_008728515.1 of Papio anubis. NCBI lineage: Eukaryota > Metazoa > Chordata > Mammalia > Primates > Cercopithecidae > Papio > Papio anubis. The sequence goes on along the minus strand of NW_022159823.1, from coordinate 23,115 downwards.
ATAAATTCAGATAAGAGCTCTTGATAAAATCATATAAATCTATATAATATGGATATACTTTAAGATTTAGATCTAGATATATTCAGTAACTCTGTAATTTATCAAAAGGTTTTGGATTAAAATGTAAGACATTCCTCAATATAGAATTAGTTCTAAAAATTTGTTGCAATGAAGAATCTTAACAACTTACCTTCTTGTTTTCTCTGAATACAAGAACAATTCAAGATAGACATAGAAGTAAAGCATAATGAGAATAAACAGGTGAGCTTTGTAGCTCATGAATTTGTTGGCGTGGTGCTTGTAACAGGGATTTTCCTACACTACCTCCAGTACAGGGCACTCTTACCTAGTGAGTGACATACAGAGCAGAAACTTTATTGCTAAATTTACGCATAGCAGAGAGGCAGAACAGAATTCATTTCACTGCAGACTGGGACATCCTAAAGAGAAAAAAACATGGAATGGGGTGATATGAGCTACCCCTAGTTTATTCCCTTTCTTCCAATACCTCAATCACCTCCTCTATTGATCCTAGTGAACACAGGCACAGGAACAGTGCTCTAAACGACATTAGATGTCCTTGATATCTTTGTCAGTCTAAATTCAAAGGAAATATTTTAACTCAAGTGAAAGAAGACTACAAAGAAAGATAACCCATATGGGGATAGCAGAATTTTTTGTTTTATTTGTTGTTAAAAATCTCTTGTTTTGGCCTGAACAATCTGAGCTAGAAGAAAATATTTAAAGAGAAGATAGAAATCCTTTTTGTATTGAATAAAGGGGAGTACTTCCAGATGGCAGTGGTGTAAAATCTACTATGATAGCAACTATTTATACATATATATATACACACACACACACATATGTTTTATAGAAAATGTCTGGAATCTTTTTGGGATTAGAGTCCTTCTCAATGGTCTTAATTTGCAAACATAGCCTCAAATTATTTTATTTAATTAAAAACTACAAGAGATTAACATTTTCTCCTCATGGGTCCAATCTAGTATTTTTCTTTTGAATGAAGAAAAAGTAATACATTGTCTGTAAAAAGTAATTCTTTGATTTAGTAGTTAGCAGTGAACAGTTGACATGGTTTGGATGTTTTGTCCCCTCCAAATCTCATATTAAAATGTGACCTGTATTGTTGAATGTGGGGGCCCTAGTGGGAGTATTGGGTCATGGGGCAAATCCTCATGAATGGTTTGGTTCCTACCCTGGGTAGCTAATTGGTAAAGAGTTTACAGGAGATCTAGTTGTTTAAAAGGAGTGTGGCACCTTCCACTCTCTCTCTTGCTCCCTCTCTTGCCCTATGACATGCTGGCTCCCCTTCCAAATTTTGCCATGATTGTAATCTTCCTGGGAGGCTCTCACCACAAGCGGCTACTGACACTGCATTGTGTGTAGAACAAGGGCCAAATAAAATCAATTTTCTTTAAAACGAGCCAGTCTTAAGTATTTGTTTTACAACATCCCACAAACACACTAACACACTGGTGAGAAGTCGCTTAAATACTTAAATACAGGCAATAATATAAATTTAAATCACAAAACTAAGAGTTGTAAAATTTTTTATTTCCCCTTCAAAATTAGCATTCTAAATTCTCTCATATAATTTCTTTTAGCTATACACTTCCAGCTTCCTATGCTCCAAACAGAGACATTGAAAGAACATCACATCATTAGAGAGAAGAAAGGAAAAAATGGCTGCAAAATTAACTATACAATGTATTGAATTAATAGAGTTTTGCTGAACAATTTTTGTTAATGTGGAGTTTATATTTTTAAGGTATAACTATTTTCTATGATATATTTAGACAAAATTTTTTAATATAGGATATTTACGTAAATCGTCAAGGATCCCAATTATTAAAACAAAACACAAATGTAAGAAATTGATTTCAGTATATCAAATATGCCTTAATAATTATTTTGGGTAGCTATAAAAAGTACAGTTACAAGATTGAGGGAGGCATTTTGTCTTCTGGGAAGGCTTTAAAAACATGAAGTAGCACTTCCAACCATCAAAGATTTACGTGTAAGAGATTTGTCTTCATTTTTTTTTTTACCAATTGGAGCAAACAGATTTGCCCATGGGAATCTAAACTTAGAATGAGTTTGACATCACGACACAGTTTGTATTCTCTGAGAAAAATTAAAGGGAACTGATAATTTTATTTTGCAAACATCAAATCCTACGAGTAAAATGGTCCAATTTTCTTTCGGTTCTAAGTGGTACATTATGTCTTCAAGGTTTAAAAAAAAAACCTGTTTGCATCTTAAAAGATTTGAAGAGTTCACCTTTGTAACGTCTTTACTTTTCTTTAAATCTATAGGTTTAAAACTTTGCTAAAATAAAAAATGTTTAGTGAGAAACTGCTGAAAAAGAAATTGCTTCCCAAAGGGGAGAAGGCATTAAGATATGGAACACATACAAAAGTAAATACTCAATCGAACATGCCAGATGTTTCCTAAATTTAAATTAAATAATGCATCATGGAAGAATCATTTTAGTTTTAAACTCTATAACAAATTAAAAATAACTTATAGAAACATTTGTTCCTTTGTGTATGAACCAAATCAAATATCATATAAGTTATACATAAGATATGAGAATCATATATAAAGTAGCTTATCAAACGAACCTATCAGTATTTTTTATATTATCAACATAGAACTGTTTTAAGATAAATAAATCATTTCTTCATTTTCATCTCAAACAATATTTATATGACATAAGTTAGATGGTCTACTGAAAGCTTATTGGACAGTAATTTTTGCTCAAATATGGAAAAAATCTGACTGATTATAATCAAAAATCATTAACTGGCATTTACTTTTTCCTGAAAGCTCTTTCCTTAATAGACATAAAGATACTAATTTATCCTCTTAGGGCTATATTTCTCTCATTCATTTTTAGTTGTCAATTTTGATAGTGTTCAGCATAGAAGTTGAATAAATCCACTAACATAGGTTCTATCATATTTTGAAACACTGAGAATCAACCTGTACTGCTCCACTCTAAAAGGCTAATGTTGAAATACCTGGCTAGTAATGCCAAACCAATATCTCTGAAATATAGAAAGCCAATATAAGTACCTTTATGATTATATTCATATTTTTATGTATATATATGAGAGATAGAAACAAATATTACACAAGAAAAATAATATTAAAAAAAACATGCGGGCAGGCTCACGCTAACCCCAGCACTTTGGGGAGGCCCGGCAGGCAGATCATGTGAGGTCAGGGAGATCCCGAGGCCATCTAGCTGGCAATGGCTCTACTGAAACACAAAAAAAATTATCCGGGGGTGGTGGCAGACTTATAGTCCCAGCTACTCGGGAGACTGAGGCGGGAGAACCCAGGGAGGCAGAGCTTGCAGTGACTGAGATCATGCCACGCACTCAGCCTGGGCAAACAAACAAGAGGATTCATCATATATGTCCCTGCTCAGTCTCTGTACTCTAAAATTAGAGTCTGAGTGATAATATCATATGAAGGTGAACTGTGACTAAGTTAAAGCTGCATATTATGAACTATGAAGTAACTACTGATAACAAAAGGTTACACATAAAACCAAATAAAAGAAAAATAGGATCATAAAATAAACATAAAAGCAGAAAAATATGCACCAAGCATATGATAAAATAGAAAAAGAAATAAGGAAAAATAATTATTTTGGAATAGATGAAATATATAAATTCAGGGCTACCAATTTATTATGTGGATTTGAGGACAGTCACTATATTCTTAAAGAAGTTCACAATACTTTGAGGGGGTATAAAATAGGGATATAATAAATTGTATACTAAAGACAATAAGTGATGATTAAGTGCTTTAATTTATCACAGATGCTACATATTTCCCAAATCAGTAGAAACAATCAATTTGTTTGACAAACAAGAAAATCATATTGAGCGATGTCCTTTATACAGTCTTCATGCTCATAGGCTCAATTACATGTATCTGATAAAATTATAAATAATGACAAAGTTATTTCAGTTATTATGTTCTGATCTGTTCAATTGAAAAAAAACACTAACTTATTTAGTTTTAGGATCTAATATATGTGAACAGAATTTGGGAGGATTTCTTTATATATGCATTCTTTGTTTTACATTCTTTTAAAACATATTATATGACATGGACAAATATTGCAAACACAAAGAGCACTTGTTAGTGGAAATGTAATGGCGGCATTTCAGTAGTTATTGGGTAAAATATTTGAGTCATGCTGAGTACAAAATCTTTTGTTAAAAGTTGCAGATTATAAAAATATGGTACAATAAAATTAACCTTTCTCAAAAGGAAGTGACTAATAATATTTTGTTGCTGAGTTAAACAAAATAAATGTCTAGGAGCCAGGGTGAGATTTTTAATTAGTTATTAATCAGATTTGCCTTTCTAGATAAAGAATCCAAGATTGAGTGGCATTAACATTGTCATTAAATCTTAGATAAACACTAATTTCTATTGCTTGCAAGAATCTGAACTGGAAAAAGATGAAATACTATAGAGTTTTTAATTATCAAGCTTTTCCTTTGTGTTTTGTTTATCCGATATATAACCTTTCAAATTGAAACTGATAATCCCGAATGAAATAGTTTTAAAACTGCTTGTAGAATGACTACTCTTGGCTTTTTCTTTCTTTCTTTTTTTCATTTCCATTTATAATAGCCAAAAAGTTTCTTGTCACTGTTTCTAAATAACACCAAGAACTCTGCTCGCAAATTAAATGTGTTACCACTACTCTAAATAAGAACAATCTACCCTTTCTAAAATTTCTAATTTATTATTGCTTTTATTTTTGGTACTGACCTGCCCTGTATGTATAAATTAAATGCAAGAAACATTTATGTTGTGGAAGCTTGAAAATAAGACTATTTTCCCTTATTTTAAGAAGCAGTAATTCCTTTATATTCTAGATCTATAAATACTAAAATATACTATCTATTAACTAATCTTCATGTCACGGTGTGGGTTCTACCCTGTAACAGATGAGGAAACCAAGAACACAGTTATTTACTAACCTGCACAAGGCAAGTTTCAAAATTGTCTTCAAAAATAATGATAAACTTTAAGGTTTATTCTATAATGGTTTAAGATCTGGGTTACAAGTAGAGACACAACTGTGTCTGATTACTAGTTCTAATATTTATTGGGGACTTGTTGAGATTTTATACACATGTTTGTTTTGTTAATAAATATATATATATATAATTTGTTACACATATGGATTTATTATGGGAATTATTATGTTCACTGCTTGACAGTGTTTGAGTTGTTTCAATTATGCCCTCCATGTAACGACTTTTTGAGAGCCTATATCAAATTGTTGACACATGTATTTTTAAAGGGATTAGGGAGTTCTTGGTATTTTGAATATGAATTGTGAAGATTAGTATTGAAAAAATTTGGTAACCCTTGGGAGTAACAAGGTGTTCCTTCTTTTCCTAAATCAATTATAAAGTATAAAAGTAATGAAGTCCTTAGCAATACGTAACTTCCTC
>NW_022159823.1:15597-16846 GCF_008728515.1 Papio anubis | reverse complement strand
GGGACAGATGTTTTAATGTTTTTTAAATCAAAGAATAAAACCTCAAACATGAAAAGAATATGCATATTTGCAAATACTCTCATCTGGCTTTTTTCCTTTATTCTACAATACAAAGCAATTTCATTTTAAGTTCTCTGTAATATATTTTATAAGACAATACCAAGGAAGCTTAATCTATTTTACACACAGAAGGCAAACAGAAAAGACTGATCATGATATGAGGAATAGGTGTGCCTCCAGGAGCATTAGATCCAGCCATCAATGCACACCAGTACACCTCTGATACCTGAAATTAATCTCAGCAGTGGGAAAGCTTAGTCATGCAGGCTGTGCTTCCTGCTGAAAGTAAAACCATCAACTCAACACACATGCAGGAGGTTGCCTTTGAATCTTAAGGACCATTATCATTATCTGCCATAACTATGCCATAAGAATATTGCCTCTCTCATTTATTGCATTGAAAAACCTTAACATTTTTCCTCATTTCTATTATATAATTAAATATCAAATGTATTTATTTTGGCAGTGTATCATATTAGGGAATGTGCTATGGAGCTGGAAAACATGAGTTAAAATCCTCATTCTAACCCTCAGATAAAGGACATGGTTTATCAAACCTTTAGTTTCCTAATCTGTATAATGGGTATATGAACATCAGTATCTTGGGGAATATTGTGAAAATAATATTAGATAATGTGTGAAAAATATTTAGTGTAGTATAAGATAAATAATAGGATTATTTTATTACTATATACTCTATGCATATGACTATACATATATGAGCATGTATATATTTACTAGGTATACATGATATATATTTTAACATTTAGATTTGGCTTCTTCAAACTAATAGTTATGCTGTAAGATGTTCGAGTATCTACATACCATATACAACATATCAGATGTAGTAAATTAAACTATGAATGTGTGTATGGCAATACATTTTAAAACTGTGATACCATTAAGCAATAAGGATGTTTGGCAGACAATTGGGCTCACTCACTACCAAAGTAACCACTCTGCACACCAGCTTCACAGCACAGACAATTCACACTTCTTTCTATTTCAGGGAAATAAAACCTATTACTGTTCTCCATGCTTTTTTACATCACCATCGAATGCTCAAATATGTAATTATTGGGTCCATGGACAGTAATGACTCATGATTTATTTTATATTGCACGCATCCTTGTCTCCTTCCTTTTCCTGAGGTTCTGACAGCTTGACTACAGTGTCTTTAATGCTTCCT
>NW_022159823.1:6766-14805 GCF_008728515.1 Papio anubis | reverse complement strand
TAACATGTGATGGTGGCTCAGATCAGGATTGTGTCAGAAGCAATAGAGAGGAAGAGGCAGCTTCAAAATATATTTAATGAGTAAAATGAACAGATTGTTGTCTTCATTTGCTATGGGAGGTTGTAAGGGGTGGAAAGGAGTCAACAATAAAACTTGGCTTTGAATTTGAGCAACTCTATCCTGACCCAAAATTAATCTTTAAGTCTAGGCCAGATTCTGGCATTCCTATGATTACAGCTCTCCAAAGGCTCTCCTTGTTCTGAGGGAAAAGTCCAGTTCCTTTGCATAGAAGGTAGACCACAATCAGAACTCAGCCTCAATGTAGAATTTTGTCCCTTTTATTTCACCAGTGCCAAATTCTGTGAAGCTTCCCAAACATGCTACATGGTTTATGCCTTCGGTATCTGCCCATAATTTTCCCTTTCCCAAACTTACACTTTTTCATATAAACTCCTGAAAATTCCAAAATTCCTTCAAAACTCTTATTGGGTAACATTGCTTAAAGCTTCTGTTAGCTTATTCCTTTCTATTGTTTTATCTTTTTTTATTTTATATAAGTTTATTTTATACTTATTACATTTCATTAGAATATTGTGGTTGTTGCTGTTTTTGCTTATGTATTTTTAGCACAGATATTTTAATCTTTTGACTTCAGCGGATTTGAAAGTTTGCTTTATTCTTTCCAGGCCTAGATGAAATTAAATCTTAGGGTATAGAAAACTGAAACTAGAAAATTTTATACTTTTCCTTTTGGAGAGCCAAAGTTGCAAACACACACACACACACACACACACACACACACACACACACACACAGATTTTCTTTCAAAATTCAAAGGTATTTTTCTAGCCTGAAGTAATCAACCTAGAAACAGAAAAAATAGAAAGAAAAAAATAAGAAAATCCTATATTAAGTTCAAGTCACTATGCTAGATCTCATTACTCAAATTATCTCATTTTATCTTTAGAATGATCCTGTGAGGCTAGTTACACTAGTTCTGTGCAATACTCAATCTCTGCCTTTTAGAAACCCTAGGGATAAATTTAAGAACCTTTGCAGTGTTGCTCACAAGAAACTGAAAGACATAGTTCATTATTTTCCCCAGTGCAGACCCCAAATGACTTCTTCCTTGTTTGATATTCTACATTATAGGGAATGACATCATTAAGCTGGCACTCGGTTTATGCTGGGTAAAGGGGGAACCATGTCAGAGATAAATTAGATTGTTGTTCTGTCACAATAAAGATCTCATCTTTCATTGTAAAGGCTCCAAATTATTTCTGAAGCATCAGGGTAATGCACACAATGACAATAAACAGAAGGACAGCAAGAAAAATTCTTGGGATTCTCAGAGCCAGTTCTCAATGACCCTCTGCTCGCACAATGACGAATGTTCAAGACTTCCTAGAGTATTATTTATTATTTATCCATAATGTTTTGCTTTTTTTTTTTTTTTTGATGTTTTGGACTTGGGAATTATGACTTATTTGTCACTTCTGGAGAAAGACCTACCTTTCAGGCACCCATTTTCTTCATTTACATTATTAAATATAACAATACCAATTGGAAAGTATGATTGAGAACCTTAAATGAGTTTAGGAATATAAAACTCTAGCATAATGCATGACACAATCAATTATTTTTATTTATTTATTTAATGTTGGATTATTTCGAGTCTGAATTTTAAAAAGACTCTTGATATGCATACACATAACTAAGTAAAAAAAAGTATGCTAATTTTCACTACACTTTGGATAGAATTGGCTGCTAAACTGCAGCATTAACCTTTCACAGGATGTGCTAGATTTACGGAGAAAGACCTTCAGCAGCAGAGGCCATATCAGCAATAAATGACTTCTTGGCCATGAACAAGCTAACTCAGTTTAGCTCAAATCCTAATAAAAAGTGTTTTTCCTTTTTTTTCCCTCAAGCAAATTTTTATGGAAAATTAGTAGCTGGAGAATATGACCTACAAAATCAGGTTTGTTATAAATGCTTTATAGTGAAATGTTCCTTATTCGAAGAAAATAAAAATGCCAAGGAAAAATATTTATGACATTTATAACCCTTTCACTTCAAAATGCATGAGACTTCTATATGGAAACATTAAAAGAACATGCTAATTCACCCTCTAAAGAACAAAGAAAAACCTCAATAAAAGGACAATGGCCTCAGGTTTAGTGATAAGAAAAGTTAACAGTGACCTGAATGTCAATTTGTTGGCCTATTTGTTCTTCGAAGTTTTTATTTTTTTCTTTGCAGTTGGTTAGAAACTGAATAATAGCTATGCCGATGACTACCAAATTTATAATTTAAATCAAACAACAACTTTCCTTGAATTTTAGACTCATTTCTGTCTCTTTCAAAAACTCCACTTGGGCATCACATAGCATTGTCAAAAGTTTAATCCAGCACTTTTCCCCAAAAACCTCTATTATCTTATTTCATTTAAAGTTACCACGAAGCCATATGCTTAGTGACGCTTGATTTTCTTCACTCAATCATCCACATTCAAACCCACTTGATTCTTCTTCCTGAATATGCTCGAGTGGACCCACTTTCCTGCAACACCGTGACTACTAGTCTTCCAACACACCGCCTCTCACCTTGTCTACTGAAATAGTCTCTCACCTGCTCTCCTTGACTTCCCCTCAATTCACTCCATTCCATTTGTCACACTTGAGCCAAGGCTCTTTCTAGAGTGTAAATGCAAATCTGTCCATAACTTCTCACTGTTTAAGTTCCTTCCAAATGTTCAAAGGAGAAATTTCAAACTCTTCTACATGGATACATAATCTTGCCCCTGCCAGTCTTTCAACCTCAGTTACTCTTTCCATCAACCTTTTTACTTTTACCATCATTGCCATTTCCTTTAACTGCCATATTAGCTCTCACATTTCAGCCTTTCCATTCACTATTCCTTCTATCTGAAGTACCATTTACAGCTTCTCTACCACTATTCAATAGTCACATTTCAACTTAGAGATTACTTTGTGAGGGAAAATTTCTCTAGTGCCACCCATGGCCAAGTGAATTAAATGCCCTTTTTGTGTACTTCCATAGAAACCAAACATTTCTCATAACATTTACAATTTTTTTAGGTTTAATTGTACATCTTCATTAGAGTGCAAATTTTCTGAGGGCAAGAACATCTGATGACATAGTCACCTCAAGGCCTAGGATAGTATTCAGCACACAAAACATGCTCAATGTGTTAAATGTATACATGTATGTACAGTCTGAAATTTAGTCTCCTTCAGCACTGAGAAAATTGAAACAGTCAGAAGAGAATTGCCACCCATCCCAACACTACCTGTAAGAATCTACATTAATCTTTGCCTCTCTACTTGGACTCGCCTCAATTAAGCACTAGGACACTCACTCAAGGACTTTGCCCCACATTCTCTTTCTCATTTACTATTTGTTTTCACTAATAGATCATTCCCAAGAGTAAATAAATATATTATTTCTTCTCAAAACAAACAAACAAGAGCCTTCTTCCTTTTCTTACACTTTCTGTTCTATTTACTGGCACATTTCTTACCCATTTATAATTCTTTGAAGGACCTGTCTGTATTTACTCTAATTCATCTCCCTCTTATTTTATATCAAACAGACCCCATTCGGCACATTTCATCATTCTCTCTTCCTTCAGAGATTTTCATTTCTAGTTTTACTTACTCCTCCTACCCTATGTTAGTCCTCCTTCTCAGTTCCGTTTGCTGATTTTACTGCATCAAACTGAACTCTAAGAGCTGGTATGCCGTACGCCTAAGTCCTGACATCTGTCCACAAAATTTTAGAATGCTATATATGTCAAGAATTTCCAAAATTGCATTTCTAGCCAAAAAGCCATTTTCTTCTGAAATCCAGACTTGTGTAGCCAGTGCTGACTCATTATTTCCAGTGGAATGCTTAAAACTCATGTCGATCTGCAGGTACCAGAATTTCCTGTGCTTTACGAAAATGTATTATACACATGCTCTCTTCTATCTCAAGTAATGACAACTCTATCCATCCAGGTGCTGAGGTTAAAATCTTTGGAGTCATTCTTAAGGTCTCTCCATCTCCACAGACAAAAGATGCTTTTGGCTCTATCTTTAAAATATATATAGACTCTTACCACTTCTCACTGCTTCTACTGCTAGCAACTCTGACCAAGGCATCCTCACCTCTCACCTGAGTTACTGCATTAGATTCCTAACTGGTCTTCCTGCTGGTATATTTGTCCTACTACAATCTATTCTCCACACAGCAACTGCTTGATACTTTAAAATGTTAAGCTAGATTACCTCACTCCTCTTACCAAAATAAAAGTTAAAGTTTTTACTACAACCTTCAAGGCCATGGTATCTGGTCCCTAATTACCTCTGACCTCATCACCTATTATTTGTCCTCCTCGCTCATTCTGTTTTAGGAACACTGGCCTCCTTGTTCTTGCTTGCTCATGATAGGCACATCCTTCCCTCAGAGTCATCACACAGGCTGTTCCATATTCTTGGAACACTCTTCTGCCAGATTGCTATACATTTTCTACTTTAACCTCAAGTTCTTATTCAAATGTCATCTCTTTAAGGAATCTCCACAGTTTTCCATAGTGCTTGTACTAGTTTACATTTCCACCAACAATATAAAAGTGTTCCCTTTTTACCACATCCACACCAACATCTATTATTTTTTTTAATTTTTTTGATTATGGCCATTCTTGCAGGAGTAAGGTGGTATTTCACTGTGGTTTTGATTTTCATTTCCCTGATAATTAGTGATGTTGAGCATTTTTCCATGCTTGTTGGCCATTTCTTCTTTTGAGAATTGTCTATTTATGTCTTTAGCCCACTTTTTGATGGGATTGTTCGCTTTGTTCTTGCTGATTTGAGTTCTTTGTAAATTCTGGATATTAGTCCTTTGTTGGATGTATAGATTCTGAAGATTTTCCCCTACTCTGTGGGTTGTCTGTTAACTCTGCTGATGGTTTATTTTGCTCTGCAGAAGCTTTTTAGTTTAATTAAGTCCCATCTATTTATCTTTGTTTTTGTTGCATTTGTCTTTTGGTTCTTGGTTATAAAGCCTTTTGCCTACACCAATGTCTATGAGGGTTTTTCCAACGTTATCTTCTAGAATTTTTATTGTTTCAGGTCTTTAAGTCTTCCATCTTAAGTTGATTTTTGTGTAAGGTGAGAGATGAGGATCCAGTTTCATTCTTCTACATGTGGCTTGCTAATTATCCCAGCACCATTTGTTGAATAGGGTGTCCTTTCCCCACTTTGTTTCTGTTTGCTTTATTGAAGATCAGTTGGCTACATTTGATCCAACAGTCCCAATACTAGTTATCTACTTCAAGGAAAATAAGTCATTATATGAACAAAACACTTGCACACGCATGTTTACAGCAGCACAATTTGCAATTGCAAAAGTGTGGAACCAGCCCAAATACCCATCCATCAAAGAGGGGATAAAGAAAATCTGGGGCTGGGTGCGGTGGCTCACGCCTGTAATCCCAGCACTTTCGGAGGTTGAGGAGGGTGGATCATGAGATCAGGAGATCAAGACCGTCCTGGCTAACATGGTAAAACCCCGTCTCTACTAAAAATATGAAAAAATTAGCCGGGCGTGGTGGCGGGCCCCTGTAGTCCCAGCTGCTCAAGAGGCTGAGGCAGGAGAATGGTGTGAACCCGAGAGGCCGAGCTTGCAGTGACCTGAGATCACGCCACTGCACTCCAGCCTGGACGACAGAACGAGACTCCATCTCAAAAAAAAAAAAAAAAAAAAAAAAAAGAAAAGAAAATCTGGTATATATACATATACTCCATGGAATACTACTCGGTCATAAAAAGGAATGAAATAATGCCACTCACAGCAATCTGGATGGAATTGGAGACTATTATTCTAAGTGAAATAACTCAGGAATGGAAAACCAAATATCATATATTTTTACTCATAAATGGGAGCTAAGCTATGAGGATACAAAGTCACAAGAATAATACAATGGACTTTAGGGACTAGGGGGAAAGCATGGGAGCAGAGTGAGGGATAAAAGATTACGCATTGGGTAAAGTGTATATTGCTTGGGAGATAGGTGCACCAAAATGTCACAAATCACCACTAAATAATTTATTTATGTGACCAAATACCATGTTCCCCAAAAACCTATTGAAATAAAAAATAAAAAAGAATGAGTGAGTTTCAAGAGGAGGAAAAACATTGAAAATATAGAATTAAAAAGTGGTTAGACTGACATTTAGAAAATTGTCATATGTAGTTGTATATCTACCTATGAGCTGGCATTTATATTATTATTCCAGGTTTCTAGAAGTAAGTGCAATTTTAGAGTTTTGTGATGCTAAATAAACTGAAACATGCCATATATTTTGATATATTGTCCTTGAGAGCAGGCTGAGTAGTATTGAGTGCAATTTTACATTATGATATGACGTGGTTTGGCTGTGTCTCCACCCAAATCTCAACTTGAATTGTATCTCCCAGAATTCTCATGTGTAGTGTGAGGGATCCAGAGGGAGGTCATTGAATCATGAGGGCTGGTCCTTCCCATATTATTCTTGTTATAGTGAATAAGTGTTATGAGATCTGATGGGTTTATCAGGGGTTTCTGCTTTTGCTTCTTCCTCATTTTCTCTTGCCACTGCCATGTAAGAAGTGCCTTTTGCCTCTCACCATGATTCTGAGGCCTCCCCAGCCATGTGGAACTGTAAGTCTAATTAAACCTCTTTTTCTTCTCAATCTCGAGTATGTCTTTATCAGCAGTGTGAATTTGGACTAATACATGGTATGATAGCAGTCAGTCTGCCAAACAGATTAAAAATACATTATTTTTAATATACATATATGTATACTTTTTTCAAAATCCAGTTGTATCATCCAATTAAATTATGATCTAAAGGTATCTGACAATTAATGGAGAAAAAATTAAAACACAATATTACAGTATTTTATATTATTGTAAATATCAAAATGTGTAGTACTTAGGCATAAACCTGAAAAAAAGTGAAACATCTGAAAACTACAAAATATTGTTGGGATAACAAATAAATGGAATAAATGGAATTCACAAGTTATAAATCTCAATATTGTTAAGATTTCTACTCTTCCCACATTGATCTATAACAGCCCCAATCAAATCATAGCTGGATTTCTTCTTTTAGAAACTGACAAACTAACATTCTGAAATTTACATAGATATGCAGAGGACCTACAATGGCAGGTTACTTTGAAAGGCAACAAATTTGGAGAACAGCACCTGGTCTCAAGACTTACAGTTATAGTAATTAAGACAATGTAGTACTAATATAGTTACATACATGTATATCAGCTAAGTTTTAATAAAGTTCTGAGACAATTCATGTACATAAGGATAACATTTTGAACAAATGCTCCTGAAACAATGAGGTAGCTCAGTATGTGTTTGTATGTATACGTGTTACTCAATACTTCACACCTTAGAGGTATGAGTGTGCACTACAAAGAGAAACCGGAAAGCTTTGGGCATGTTGGATATGTTCACTACCTCCTTCATGGTGATTGTTTAATGGGCACATGTACATGTTAAATTCATCTCATTTACACTTTATATATTGATGTTATGTTTGATATTCATTAAACATAAAGCTGTAAAAATGTTATCAAAAAATAAAAAGTAAATATCATCTCAATAAAGCTTACCCTGACTAGCAACTAGCCATTTTAAAATTTCACTCCTTTTCTAAATTCATTTCCTGTACTCAGTTTTATTTTTTGTAATCTCCATGGCATGTATTATCTTCTAAAGTAATATGCAGTTGGTACTCTAATGTCTTCTCCTCCCATTAGAATGTAAACTTTTTAAAGGAAGTTGTTTTGGTTGTGTTTTTCACTGCTGTATTCCCTGTTTCACCTAGAATGATTCCTTGCATATGCTGTATGCTCAATATACATATGTAGACTAGATAATCAGGCCTTTCACATAAATATCCTCTTTCTTTTTAGTTTATTGAATTAAGAGCAAGGTGAGTAAAGGGCAATGATTTCATTTGCTTTTTATGAAC
>NW_022159823.1:0-2979 GCF_008728515.1 Papio anubis | reverse complement strand
TCAGGGAGGTGCGGATTGATGCCTTACACCTGGTCACAGGGCCTGGGTTAACTTTGTGACCAAACACAGAAGACAGTGCTCGATGTTTTTGCCCAGTCTCTCCTGACACCAAGATTCCTTGGACACGTCTTGATAGTTCATAATCTAGAGACAAAATGTGCCCTGTGCAGCCAACGAGTGGCCCTGGGTTGCCACACCAGTGTGTCTCTTCGGTCACCGATGCTGGCTTGTGCTTTCTTCCTCCAGCTGAATCACCTCCTGTGCTTTTATTAAGTCCTCATTTGAGTAGTCACTGTGGAATCTTGTGAGTCCTTTCAATTATCTAACACGTGCTCCACTGCAGCAACCAATCTCCCCACCACGCCTTCCTCCTCACTCTGCCCTGAACTCAATGCCACTAAACTCCATGCCAGGCCACCCCCACCAGGACACCCTCCTCACTCTGCCCAGGCCCTGACTTGCCCAACCGGCATGGCTGCTCTTCTCACCCACTAAGGTGCCAATGTTCTCCCACAAGCCACCCTCTGAATGCCTCTTTTTTCCTGTCCCATTGATATGGTTAGGCTGTGTCCCCGCCCAAACCTCACCTTGAATTGTAATCCCCACGTGTCAAAGGTGGGGCCAAGTGGAGACAATTGAATCATGGAAGTGGTTCCCCCATACTGTTCACGTGACAGCAAATAAGTCTCACGAGATCTGATGGTTATATAAATGGGAGTTCCCCTGCACACACTCTCTTACCTGCTGCCATGTAACATGTCCCTTTGCTCTTCCTTCATTTCCCACCATCGATCTACCAGCACCATCAAACATCTCAACATGAAGAAATTTCAGTTTCCTACTGAGTTTGCCTAGTTTTACAAATCATTACAGCACTTTTCCTAGCTATATACTATACTTCAGACAGAATAACTGCATTTTCCTCTATCACGCACATCTGCTGAGATGTAAGCTATGGCTGAATCATTTAATATCTGCATGCTAGTGGATATCTATATTCCTTACCTGTTTATTCATGTAGGCTGAAGTCTATACCTTTCTAGAAACCTGAAACATTGGAATTATTCTTTTATTCACAGTAATAGCTATAGCATTCATAGGTTATATCTTACCATGAAGAGAAACAACAATCACAAATTTACTATCAACTATTCCATACATTGGCACCAACCTGTTAGAATGAATCAGAGGTGGATTTTCTCTTGACAAAGGCACCTTCACACAATTCTTCACCTTTCATTTTATTCTGTCATTCATTGTTTCAGCTCTAGTTATTGTGTACCTTCTATTCCCACATGAAACAGGATCAAATAACCCAAGGAATCTCAACCAATACAAATAAAATCCCATTCCATCACTACCACACAATTAAAGGCATTTTAGGATTTGTTTTTCTACTATCACTTCTACTCAAACTTGTTTTATTCTCCCATGACTTTTTAGGAAACCCAGAATATATTCCAGCAAATCCCCTCAATATACCACCGCATATCAAGCCAGAGTGATATCTTCTATTTGTTGGTGAAATTTAGGATCTATCTCCAATAAACTAGGAGGTGTTGTAGCCCTTGTGCTCTTAATCTTAATTCTAGCAATCATCCCAATCCTTCAGTTATCTAAACAACAAAGCATGATATTCCAGCTACTAAGCCAATGCCTATTCTGGGTTCTAGTATATAATAACCTCATATTCACACAAATTAAAGGTCAATCAGTAGAACACCCTTTCATTATTATTGAACAAGTATATCCATTGTATATTTTTCCCTTGTTCTTATATTAATGCCACTTGCTAGCCTAATCAAGAATAAACTTCAATGAAGAGTTCTTGCAGTTTATTAAATTTGGTTTTGTAAACCAAAAATGGAGAGCACCTCTCCCCAGTGCAGTCAAAGAGAAAGCTTTTCACTCCACTATCAGCACCCAAAGTTGAAATTCTATTCCCTGATTCTTATACTGAATGCAAAGAGACGGCTCTTGAGTTTTATATCAGTATGGAAAAAATAAGCATAAAATCTAATCACCTTGTGTACACCATGCATTATGTAATTTACCCCATTAATTATGCACTAGTACTATAAACACTTCATCATACATTATACATTTATATCTTATAGTGCTTTAAAATCCATTCCCCATGCATACAAACATGCACATCAAACTAATCACAGTGCATAATACATTAAAAGTCCATATAAATGTATTTAAAAATGAGTGTTGTTCCATACAATAAGTTCTTCATTTTACATAGGACATAATATTATTGACCATACAGAGCACAGGAAGTCAAATCCTTTTTTGACAACATACATATCACCTCCAATAGGATTTCTTATCTACTAAGCTTTGATAAATTAGCAGTCTACTCAGGAAGTGTCCATCTTCTCACTCTGGACTCAGAAAACTTGGGGGTTTCTAGACTGAGATTATACCAGACATGTGGTTCTTACTTAAGGGCCATGAGCTTATAACCATCCAGTCATTCCTCTTAAATAAGACATCTCAATGGACTAATGACTAATCAGCCCATGATCACTCATCACTGTGGTGTCGTGCATTTGGTATTTTTTAATTTGGGGGGATGATGTGATCCGACATGGCTGTCAAGGCCTTGACACAACTTGATTGTAGCTGAACTTAAATTGAATGTTATTTTCCCACATAAAAACCATAAAGTGTTAATTAATCCATGCTCAATGGACATAATAAAAACAAGATACAGTCACAGATGCAAAATTATTCCCATTATATATGATTAACTCTGCAAATTCCCTCTAGTCCCTTATTTTGAGCTGTTACAGTATTTATGTAAATATAAATCTTTTATTCTTGCTAAACTCCCCAAACAAAAAATCTTTTATCTGCTGATTATTACCTAAGGCTCTAATATGTACCCACATATTATTAAATTCAATTATAAACTTATCTGGAACATTATTTCAGCCTAACTCCTAATTAAAGCATTTTCTAAAACAAACA
>NW_022159822.1:0-249097 GCF_008728515.1 Papio anubis | reverse complement strand
TGACCTTGTGATCCGCCCGTCTCGGCCTCCCAAAGTGCTGGGATTACAAGCTTGAGCCACCGCGCCCAGGCGAAGACATTTCAAAGACTGAGCATTTACCCCCCAAAAGAATGAGTCATTGTTTTCTGACAAGATGGCCAATGAGCATAGGCTACTGGCCCCCCCCATCCAAAATTAATCTTGGGGAAAACACAGCAGAGAAAATGTACCATGGATCTGACGATCCAAAGATGAAAGAGTGAGAAATTCCAGGAAGATCAAAGGCTTCTGAAGACGGAGATTCAGTGTGTGTGGAGGGGATGGGTGGGTGGATGAATGGGAATAGAAAAGGCAGAAGCCCCAGTGGGATATAAGTTGCTCTAAAGTTGTGGTCTTGTACCCCCTCTACACACACACTCACACACACACACAAGCGCAAGGTGACCATTATCTATCTAGAACAAGCAGCATCAAAACCAAGTCCTCAGAGATTCCAAGAGTATAATCAGAGAAAACCAAAAACCCTATAAGGATAAGAGCTAATGGGACAAGAAATGGACTTCTGTCTGCCCTTGGGTATTCATTCATCCATCCTACATCCTCTGCTGCCCCTTTAACCCTGAAGGCTGCTGGATCTACTAAAGGGATGGCCACCTGCCAAGTCTGCTTCTTTGAAAGGAAAATACTGGAAAGAGGGGTTGCATAGTAAGAAAGTAGCATCTAAAAAGGATCCTAAATTGGGAAGGGGGATAGCAGGTTGTTGGAACATATCAAGAGGGTTTCTGTGGAACCAGGGGCTCTCTGGCTTGGAGCTCATTCCCTTCCCTCTTATTTAAATTCAGCAGGAAGTAATAGACTAAGATTTCAGACGCTCCTTCACTACACATTACTGCCCAGAATAACTGATAGCCCCAAGGGAACATAAGTTTATGGGCCAAATTAATTTGACCTCAAGGAATGAAACCACTTTAAAAGAAAGGCAACAAACTGAACAATACGCATCCCTTGAACCGGGATAATTGAGACAGATGCACCAAGATTTTAAATAAGCGTAATAAATATTCTCAACAAAAGAGATGATACTAAAATATGGAACAGGTAGAATAAATTATAAAAAGGAACCAAATAGAAATATTGTATATGAACGATTTGAAACAAACAGAAGGGATAAATAACTGGATGGACATGCCTGAAAGCAGAATTTCTAAGCTGAAAGATCATGTTGAGATGTTCTCCCACAGGGCAGCAGCAGCAGATGAAAAGATAGAATATATGAAAGAAAGTCTAAGAATGTTGTGGCTTACATTACTTACAATATGGTTGTAAGTAAACTGAGGTGCTAATATCCAAACAATGAGATTCCCAGGAGATAAGGAAAAACATGGAGGGGAGGAAACATTTGAAGAAATAAGAATAAAAGACAAAAGACCTCAGATTGAAAGGACTTACACAGTGCCAAGAAGAACAAAGAAAAACCCACACCTAGAATACTTCAGTGAAACTAAGAATATTAAACTAAGAATATTTCACTTCAGTGAAATAATACAGAAAAAGACCAGGAGCGGTGGCTCACTCCTGTGATACCAGAAGTTTGGGAGGCCGAGGCAGAGGGATCACTTGAGGACAGGAGGTCGAGACCAGCCTGACCAATATAGTGAAACCCCGTCTCTACTAAAAGTACAAAAATTAGCTGAGTGTGGTGGCACATGCTTGTAATCCCAGCTGCTTGGGAGGTGGAGGCATGAGAATCACTTGAACCTGGGAGGCAGAGGTTGCAGTGAGCCGAGATCGAGCCATTGCATTCCAGCCTGGGCAACAGAGCAAGACTCTGTCTCAAAAAAAAAAAAAAAAATCAGAAGAAAATTCTAAAAGTTGTCAGAAAGATAAAACAGTCACCTAAAGAAAAGTAAAGAATCATAATTTATCAGATTTCTGAAGAGTACATTGGGCATAGGAAAACATGGAGAAAAATATGTTCCAAGTATTAAAGGAAAAAGAACATTGAACCTAGAATTTCATATCCAGCCAAATTGTCACTTACATGCAAGAATGCCATGAAGATATTTCCAGGAATATGAGGCTTCAGAAAGTTTGCCACACAAAATCCCAATCTATAAACACTCTTGGAAGAGTACCCGATAAAAAGAGACATAAATTCAGGAAAGTGCTGAGAGAGAAATATGATGGAAGAATGGTCAAATTACTTGGTAAAACTTATTGTGTTAAAAAAAAAAGCAAGGATCAAACAAAATATAAGAGAAAAGCATATCCAAATGACAAAAAGAAAAAAAAGAAACAGAAAAAGGCATATCTATAAACCTCTCAAAACTAAAATTGTAGACATTATCAAGACAAATAAATATAATTGTAGGTTTTGGATTAAAGGCAGCCACCATAATAAAAAAGTAGAAGATAAAACTTTTAAATAAGCATAAGAAAATTTGATCTATCCAATAGAAACCGTAAAGAAAACAAATAAAAAATAAAATAAATGTAGAATAAAAATAAAATATAAAATAACATAGCAGAAATAACTCCTCAATTAATAGAATTTCAATACCCATACAGGGACTTAGTGCATCAATTAAAACACAGAGGCTCTGTCCAAAATTAAAACAGTGTGGTACTGCTGCACTAATAGGCAGACTAATAAAGCAGGAGATAAAGAAATAGAGTAAGTCCATAAGAAAAGTATTATATGAAAAAGGTATCATATCAAATCACTGGAGAAAAGATGAACTTTAAAATAAATAATGCTAAGGCAATTGGATAACTATTTGGAAAAGGATAAAATTGGAACAATACCTCACACCCTATCCAAGAATAAACTGCAAATAGATCAAATGTGTGATGCATACAAGAAACCACGAAAGATTAAGGGAAAACAAGGTGCTATGGTTTGGATAGTTGACCCCTCCAAATCTCATATTAAAATCTGATCCTTGATGTTGGAGCGGGAGCTTACTGGAAGGTGTTTTGAGTCATGGAGGTGGATCTCTCATAAATGGCTTGATACCTCCTCATCGTAATGAGTGAGTTATCACTCTATTAGTTCCTGAGACACCTGGTTGTTAACAAGAGCCTGGCACCTTCCTCCTCCCTTGCTTTTCTCTCTTGCCTCCACTCTCATCATGTGATTTCTGCACAGGCTGGCTCGCCTCTGCCTTCTGCTGTGAGTGGACACAGCTTGAAGCTCTCACCAGAAGTAGATGCTGGCACCATGCTTCTCCTAAAAAGCCTGCAGAATCCTGAGCGAAATAAACCTCTATTCTTCATAAATTACCCAGCCTTGGTATTCCTGTATAGTAACACAGACTAGGACACAGGTGAGTTATCATATAATCTGGTTGATTAAAAAGTCTCATTGTGACTCACAATTCAGAGTCAATAAAAGACAATATTCATTAATACAACTACATTAAAGAAAACTTTCACATGGCTGAAATCACCATAAACACAGTCAAAAGACACATTATATACTGGGAAAATATTAGCAATTAGCAATGCATGTCACAGATAAAGGATTAACATCCCTATTACACAAACAACTCATAAAAATCAAGGGAACAAAAAAAGACATACAAATCATCTATAAATATGTAAAAAGACCATCAGAATAAGAGAAATGCTAATTAAAATCACATAGATACCATCTTGCAACTGCAAGTTTGGCAAAAGTTCAAAAGCTTCACAAAACATTCTGTTGACAGGATATGGAAAAATTGGCACTCAATTTCAATGCTGGTGGGAATGCAAAATGGTAGAACTGTACAGAAGGGATCTGGCAATATTTAATACAATATCTAATATTTGGCAGTATCTAACACAACTATGTATGGATTTAACCTTTCATCCAATAAATGATAATATATTAATTTACTTTGAAGAACCATATCCTAAAATATGAAACAAAATATGTACAACATCATTTATGGTACACGTTGAGTATCCCTTAGCTGAAATGCTTGGGAACAGAAGGGTTTCCAATTTCAGATATTTTTTGGATTTTGTAATATTTGCATATAAATAATGAACTATCTTGGGCGTCAGACCCAAGGCTAAATATAATATTCATTTATGTTTTATATAGATGCTATACATGTAGCCTGAAGGTAACTTTATACAATATTTTTAATAACTTTGTGCATGAAACAAGGTTTTGACTATGACCCATGAAACAAAGTCTGGCGTGAGATTTTCCACTCATGGCATCAAGTCGGCACTCAAAAATTTTGGATTTTGGAGCATTTTGAATTTCTGATGTTTTAATTAAGATTCTCAACTTGTAGTATTATTTATAAGGACAAAATATTGGCAACAATCTGTTATGCATATATGAATGATAGATTGGTAGAATAAGTCATTGCATATCCATTCAAAGGCACAATACACAGCTATAAAATGAGAAATAGCTCTGTCAATTGACGTGAAGTGATTGCCAGGATATTTTAAAGTAAAAATCATAGATAGTATGTTATAGTTTTGTATGAAAGAAAGTAAAATAAGAATATATGCCCATTTTTGCAAAAGAAACGTAGGAAGGATAAATCAGAAGCCAGGGAAATTGGTTTCTGGCAGGGAGTGAGTTGAAACAAGAAGAAAATGCTAAGAAAGAGGAACAGTTCTCTAAATGTACCTTTTGTTTAGTTTTACTTTTTGACCCACCAAATATTTTACTACACATGAAAATAAAATTAAATCATCAAATGTTTTCCTCATGTTTGATGAGGAAAATTGTGTAAACAGAAACAAATGAATTTAATCTATATACCTTTGGTAGTTGAGAAGGTGTCTATACAGAAGGGAAACATCAATCCAAGTAACTCTTGAACATAGTATTTGAACTGTATATTCTCAGGGGAACATGTTCTAAATAAAATAAGAACTGCAAAGAAAGTTTGAACTTTGTTTTGTTTTGGTAATGATATACAATAACAGTTCCCAAACTATTTTGGCAAATGACTGTATATGCTGATGTTGTTGAGAACCAGTGAGGCTAAGAACCTTTTGGAGAGAATCACTGTGGAAGAATGAGATACAAATAAGGAAAAGAAAAAGAAGAGGAAAACTCCTGCAGTATTAGATTGAAGTTAGAAGTATTAGTAAGTACTTGTTACTTTTTTTAGCCATTTATTTTTTCCCAAACTTACTGAGTTATAACTGAAGTACACTAAACTCCATATTTAAAATATAGTATTTGTTGAGTTTTGACAATCGTACATTCAAAAAAATTGCCATAATAAAGACAACAAACACTTCCATCACTTCCAAAAACGTATTTGTGTTCTTCAACATCCATGCCTGCCTCCACCTCCATTTCTAAGCAACCACTAATCTACTTTCTGTCACTATAACTTAGTGTGTATTTTCCAGAATTTTATATAAATGAAATTATATGGTATGTGCTATTTTTTGCCTGGCTTTTTTTTTTTTTTTTTTTTTTTACTAAATACAATGATTTCAGATTCACCTAGGTTATGTATCAAAGTTCATTCCTTTTTTTTGTTTTTATTTCCAGGATTGGAATGGCTCTGTTACTAGATTCATATACATTTATAATTGCTATGTCTTCTGGATGAACTGTCTCTTTTATCATTATGAAATGTCCCTCTTTATCTCTAGTGATACTCTTTGTCTTGAAATCTATTTTAGCTGATTTAAAAATAGCCATTCTAGGCTTTTTATGCTTATTATTTGCATGGTATATATTTACTTTAAACCTATCTGTGCCTTTGCATTTGAAGTGTGTCATTTGACGGCAGCATATAATAACGACTTGCCTTTAATTCACTTTGTCAATCCCGGCCTTTTAACTGAAGGGTTTAGATCATCAGCATTTAATGTACTTATTCATATTGTTGGATTTAGTTCTACTGCTTTACTCTTTGATTTCCATTTGTCTCTTCTTTTTAATATTTTTTCTTTTTTTGAGACAGTGTCTTGCTCCATAACCTGGACTGAAGTGCAGTGTCACCATCATAGCTCACTATAGCCTCAAACTCCTGGGCTCAAGTGATCATCCCCCCTCAGCCTCCTGAGTAGTTGGGACTACAAGCATGTGTCATCATGCCTGGCTAATTTTTTTTTCTTAATTTTTTCTAGAGATGGAGTCTCGCTATGTTGACCAGGCTGGTCTCAAACTCCTGGGCTCAAGAGATCCTCCTGCATTGGCCTACCAAAGTCCTGGGATTATAGGCACGAACCACTGCACCCAGCCTCCCTCTATTTTCTTTCCTCTATGCCCCTTTTTCAGCCTTCTTTTGGATTGCTTAAATAATTTTTAGTACTCTGTTTAAATTTATCATTAGCATTATGGCTAAATCTGTTTGTATTTTTTTTTTTAGTGGTTGCTTTAGAGATTACTATATATATATTTATATGTGTATAAATATATACACATATAAATTTATAAATGTATAAATATATATATATATTTTTTTCACATTCAAGTAAAATATAGAAGCTTTGCAACCACATAAAGGTCCTTTAATATTCCTTCAAATGACCTATATGTTATAATTTTCATTTGACTAGATCCTCACACATTAAATACTCCACCAGCTAATGTTATAAATTTTGCTTCCAATGGTCATAGGCGTTTTTTAAAAACCTTTTGTAAAAGTCTCTTATATTTACCCAGATATTTACCACTTCTATTGCTCTTCCTTCATTCCCTAAAATCCAACTTTCTTTTGTTATCATTATCTTTTAGCCTCTGATGAATTTCTTTTATCATTTATTACAGAAAATGTATTCTGGTAACAAATTATCTCACTTTTCCTGCATCTGAGAGTAGCTCTATTTTGACTTCACACCTGCAGGATATTTCTGCTGGATGTAGAATCCTGAGTTGACAGTTCCTTCTTTTAGTACTTTAGAGATGTTGATCCCATCTTCTGACCTTTATGGGACAAGAAGAAACCTGTAGCCCTCAGAACTTGTGTTCCCCTATGTGTAATGTGTAGCTTTTCCTCTAGCAGCTTTAAGGAGTCTTTCTTTGATTTGATTTTCACCATTTTGACTATGAGATTACATGAGGTTTGCCTTGAGTTTATCCTGCTTGTGGTTTACTGAACTTCTTGAATCTTAAATCTACAAACATGGAATAATATTAAAATGCAAGAAGATGTTAATAGAAGCATGGAGCAGATACAGTGACTGCCCAAAGGAGGAGCAGTCACTGCTACCAAGGAGGGGAAGGGGAAGGGATGCCAGGAATGTATGAGACATAGAGTATGGGACAGGCCGTCTAGGCACAGGGGACAAT
This sequence comes from Papio anubis, assembly GCF_008728515.1. Taxonomy (NCBI): domain Eukaryota; kingdom Metazoa; phylum Chordata; class Mammalia; order Primates; family Cercopithecidae; genus Papio; species Papio anubis. The sequence continues at coordinate 241,851 of NW_022159822.1, read as the reverse complement.
GTGAGAAAAACTATGAGATATGACAAATACAAAACCCCGTTCCCCATTCTCCACTTCTTTCTCATGTCACGTCACTTTTTTTTTTTTTTTTTTTAACAGCTGGTTTTGTTTTGTAACGTTCTTACTGACATCTTCGGGACAGGCACATTTTCTAACTCTGCCTTGTCTTTTTAAGGACAAAAATAGTATTTCTCACTTTCCTTGTATCTTTTGAGGATGTCTAACACAAGGCTTTTCAAATTTAAAGAAACAAAAAACCAACAACCTCCTCTTTGGACAGCAGGTGGGAGGCTAATGCTGGTTGTGGCTCTATGAAAATGAAGTGATAGAACCAAGAAACTCAGCTTTCACTGTTAAAAGAGCACAAAAGCCGCCTCTTTAGACAGAACAAGTTAATTGATTGAAGCAGTTTGAGACTCTCAAATAATAGTAAAAAGTTTCATTTTATTACCCAACCGTACACCTATTAAAATTAACCCTCCAAACCTTAAATGATTGCCCAGAATTAATTACTACATTTAAGGGGCTAAAATTGAGTGCTTTGTTGGTTTCTCTAGATAATTTACATATCATTACTTTACAATTCATGTTGTAATAATTTTTATTAAAATTAGTAAATGAAAATGGAATGATATTACATCCAAGTTTATAGGACCCTAGAATCAGAGTCACTAATCTTTTTTCTCCTTTAAAATTATAATTGTCAATTTAAAATATATACATATGTAGAACTTAATCATTTATTTAAAAAAGAAAAGCATGAAACCAAAATGAGTTAGTATTTACAATTTCATTGAGATTGTATAAAACCCACAATCAATGCTGTAGAATGTAGAGAACAAGAGGAAAAAAAAAGAAAAGAAAAACAGAAAAAAGCGGAGAAAAATTAGCCAAAGTAGAGAAGAGATGGAAAGCAAAGAATACCAAAAAGTAAGTCAGGAGAAGAAGCACTGTTTAATTTTGTTAACTCAGCAACTTCCAAATTTATTCAACTCTGGAACCCAAATAACAGTCCAAGCACCAACAGTGCTCCAAGAGCTACAGTCCAGTCTGGAAAACCTGGTTAGCGTCATCCTCAAACTTCAGCCGGGAGTAGCGTGTACCATTGGTACAAAGAGCTGGGAGTTGCAAGACAAAGATTGGAACATTTGTTGGAAGTCCTCCTGTGTCTACCAATTCCCAGCAGAGATAAGTGGCCCTGGGAGCCCACACTTCAGTCCACAGCATTTCCTCCCACAGTCCACCTCTCTGGAAAAGCCTAACCAAAGGTAGTCTGCAGTCTGGGCGGTGGGTGTGAAGTGTTTGGTAAAACACAACCCACCTGTGAGATTCCTGCTATTTACTCAGACCCTGGGCACTCAGTGCACCTCCACACAAAATAGCGAGTGCGTCAGGAATGTGCCTCACTTTGGAGGCAGCACCCCCTCTCTCCTCCGGAGGAAACAAGGCAGTAGAGACTAAGGGAGCAGAGATCCCCAGACCCCAAAGCATGCCCATCCATGCTGGAGGCAGGAACTGCGAGCTCTTGCCATGGACTTCTGTATTTCTTTTACTCCATCTCTCAACATCCCTTTTTTCTGGCCCCTCGGCATTTTCCGGCGGTCTCCTCTGCCTGTCTTCCTCTCCCACGTTCATTTTTATTTTCTATTTATCTCATTGAGATCCTTCTGGAGAACAAGGTTCTTCTGGCCGGGTGGGGATCTTCCAGGACTTCCCCTGGCTCTCTCTCCCACTCTAAATAAATCCACCCACCCGCCATGCTCCCTTCGTCTCCTCCTCAAGTCATCCCAAGCACAGTGACTGGAGGAGCCTTAGGAAATCCTCCAAACAGAGAGGAAGTGGAGCAGTGTTCATGTGTCCCTGTCAGTATCACCTCTGAGCTGGGAGGGGATGGTCAATTCTGGAGCAGAGTCTACCAGAAACCCTGGCTCCACTGCATCCCTCCACAGGCAGGAATCGGCCCTTGGGACATTCCCTGACAGCTCTGACAGGCCTCAAGGAGATAATTAACGCCTCACAGCTGCCTCTAACAGGAAAGGTGCTGGAAGCCGGAGGGGGGGGAGCGGGGGAACAGGGAGGGAACTGCGTAAATTTGCAAAAAGTTATAAAGCAACAAGAGAGATCAGGGAGGGAATTGAATGAGAATCTTACTGAACAAATTTGGCTTGGAATCTCCTCAAGGGCTGGTCCGAGGAAACCAAAGGCAAGCTTAGGAACACTGCAGAGCTGGGCTTGTGGACGTCTCTGCAATGGACATAACTTCTGGAAAGAAGACGAAAGCTGGAGAGAGGCCTGTCCCTGGCCTGGAATCCTGAGATGTGGGTCCTTGAATCTTGCTAGCTCCCGCGCGGGACCAAGGGGCTGTCGAAGGTTACAGGTGCCCAGTTTCTGGGGCCAGGGAAGGGGAGGGCAGCTTCTGAAAAAGTGGTTTCTGACGAAAAGGCAGACAGACAGGGAGATGGAAGGGTCTCCTTTCCCAGACATCCCCACGATTGTCTGGGCAGACAGATGGGCCTTTCCTCCGGGCTTTATAGATTAATGCATCCTTCTTATCAATTATGGAGACAAGAAAGTGTAATTTTCTCCCCATGTTTATACTGTTCAGGATTAATCTGGCTGTAAATGGATAATCTGTCAGCTTTCTGAGACACTGAAGTGGGCAGGGGGTGGGGCGGGAAACAGGGAAGAGATTTACCAGCGGGTAATGCCATCTGCTTTATTAGGTTGTTTTATAAACCTGACATTCAATTTGTTCAGGAGGACTTCGTGACGGATTATTCTGCAAATTCCCAAATAATTACAATAACCAGAGAAAGGGAGAAAAGGGAAGAGGTAGGTGGGTTTGGGGGAGTAAGGGTGTGCAGCATGTTCGTGAGTAATGGTTCCAAGGGCAACATCCGTCCTCAGCTATTACCAAGGGTACTGAGAAAGACTGGGCCTTAGAGGCAGGGGATTGACAAAAAGGGCCCTGACAGCCCTTCCACTCTGGGTCTCATATAATGTCCTTTTGTTTTCAAACCTTAAGACACCTTGCTCCCCTCGAGATGGTGAATTTAAGTGAGCAGGGATTGTGTTATCATATTTTTAGACTTAAATATGCATATCATATTCTTTCTCCTGTCCCTGAGTCTAAATCCTGCTCCTCTCCTTACTAGCATATGAACTTCGGTGTTACTTAAACTCTGACTCAGTTTCTTTGATGGTCGAATTAGGACAATAATAGAACTTACCTCCTGTGGCTGCTGTGAGGATCAAATTAGTTCTTATACGTAAAGCACTTAAAATAGTGCTTGGCACACACTGAATGCTAGATAAACTATTTGCTGTATTCTCATTATTTGTATGTTTATTCCACAGTGCGGAGCCTAGTGCTGACGAGATAGACAGTACACTCTCAGCAGATCTCTGATGGTTGAATCTGAAAAATCATAATGGTAGAATCAGAATCTCAGAGCTGATGGGCCCTTGGCAATCACAGGACCTATCCCTCTTCTCCATCCTCAGCTTACACAAGGGGCTCCCTCTAACATCGATGCCTCATTCCACCATCGGACTTTTCCCACAACTCCTCAGATAGTCCTCACAAAGCCAAAGCCTGCCCTTCCCTAGTGCAGCCCTCCCAAAGGGTTAAAGCTGCTGGCATCCTGGGTTTGCAAAGAGAGACGGGGAGAGCCCCTCCATTAAAGCATAGCCTCGATTATGGGCCCTGAGAGCTCATTTTTCAGCAGAATGCTATTCAATTACCCCATGCATGTTTATCTTTTACATTTCTGAATGCTGCCTTCTGTGGCTTTCTGTAATCTTATTTGTGATTGAGTTGGGACGGGAGTAGCTGGGGAAAAGAAGGCCACATAGTGCATGTCCCAAGACTCACCTACCTGACACCTGTCTTTGTGTCCTCAGGGACCATGCTGTGAGCTACAAGCATGTGATCATGGCATCCCATGCATGGAGAAAGAAGGAGAGGGGTTGAGAATCCCTGCTGCCTTTTTTTTTTTTTTTTTTTTTTTTTTTTTTTTTGTGAGACCAAGTCTCACTCTGTCACTAGGATGGAATGCAGTGGCATGATCTCAGCTCCCTGCAACCTCCACTTCCCGGGTTCAAGCGATTCTCCTTCCTCAACCTCCCAAGTAGCTGGGACCGCAGGTGCCTGCCACCATGCCCAGCTTATTTTTGTATTTTTTAGTAGAGACAGGGTTTCACTATGTTGGCTAGGATGGTCTCGATCTCTTGACCTCATGATCCGCCTGCCTCACCCTCCCAAAGTGCTGAGATTACAGGCAGGAGCCACTGCGCCCGGCCTGCCTGCTCTTTCTGGTGAGCTCTGTGCCTTTCCAAGGACAGTAATCTATTACCCCAGTTGGCCACTGGGTATTGAGTCTCAGGGAATGGAGCCACTTACTCTGTGGCTTTCTACAAAGGAAATGTCTGTACCATGGGATCCAGTAATGGAATACCCACTAACATCTCAGGGTGCATTCTTGACCATCGGCTTCATGCTATGCATTGTGTAAATATAACATAAATCAAAACTATGACCCCTCTTTCAGATGAAGAAACATGCATCATGAGGATAAGTCATTTGCTCCATACAGTCATACATGAAGTTAAGGCTTAGAGGGTGTCATAGGCTGCAATTGTGCTGCCTGTCCAGAACTGATCTCCCCACTTCTTCTAGTAAAAGATTTCTGTGGGGAATCCATTGCCAGTGGTCTGGATGGCATGGCCGCTGCCCCTTTTCAGGGATGTGCACAAGACCCTTGCCTGACCAATCAGAATACCTCATGCCCTTGGTCACAGTGATTGGGTTGGGGTGGTCATGTGACCCAAACCCAGATAATCAGATCTTCCTAGAGGACTTTTCTGCCAAAGCTGGTGGGGAAGGACCTTTATTCTTCCTGGGGTTGGTTGCTAACTGGTAGGATGTGAGTCTTATGCTACTACCCAGCCATGCCTAAAGCCACACCTACTCTCTGGACTTTCCACTTAGATTAGTCAAAATATTCCCTTCATGCTTGGTAATATGAGGCTAAAAGTATTTACTTTATAGCCTCATTAACATAGGCTATAATTGGCATCTCCTCCCCATTCTCAAACTTCATCTTGTAAATTCAAGGTGCTTATCAAGGAAGGACTGGGAGCTAGGGTGGTCTCCTGCATCTCAACAGATGCTGGATTATACAGCTTTGTAGGACCCTCTCAGTTTTCAGATGCTTCCCTTGTATGAAAACCCCCTTTCCTATTATTGTCCTTGTGTGTGCTGACAGGTGTGTTTGTAAAGTTTCTCCTATCCCCCACCCCTCACCCCCTGTAAAGGCTTCTGTCTCTATCAGTAATTGTAAACTCCTGAGGGTAGGGCAAGCAATCATTCCTAGGTCGTCTTTGTCTCCATCAGTTCCTGGTCCAAGGCTCTCAAGTCTCTGATGTGGCTTCTGGTGGTTTGAGGGTATCGGAGTGTTTGTGTGTATATAAGTGTGTAATTGGAAAGATGGGAAAATGAAGAGGAAAGAACTGCCAAAAAGCATAAATGCTGCACGAGAGAGAGAGAAAGACAGAGAGAGAGAGAGAGAATAAAAATCTGAGCACAGAAGCCTCCTTGAGTTTGCAGCATCTGGGATACTGCTCAGTAAGTTCAGTTGGCTTTATGTCATCATTTATTCAGGCCCTACCTCTACCAAGAGAGAACTGAAGGAATCCACAACTGTGGCTACTGAGATACAGACAAGGATGACATAAATTCAGTGTTCATTTTCTTAATTGTGTCTTGCCCTCCCCAGGAAAATTTGACAGGCGTGGGAGTTGTTGGTTTTGTTTTTTATTTTTTGTTTTAAGGGACAGTGTCTCGCTGTGTGGCTCAGGCTGGACTCAAACTCCCAGACTCAAGCCATCCTCCGGCCTCAGCCTCCCAAATAGCAGGGATTACAGGTGCCTGCCACCAGGCCTGGCCTTCCCAGGAGAATGTACTCGCTGCCGCTGTCCCATCTGCACACTCACACCATGGCTGGCCCACAGAGCGACATTTCCCCACAATAGCACAGACTTTGGCAGCTTAGAAGCAGACAAGGGCAAAAGACTGAATAGTGTATTCCCAAGATTGGAAACAAGGCTCAAATGTCTACCTTTTTAAAACATATATTTAATATACAACTGAGGTTCTACCTAGTGCAAGAAGGCAAGAGCAATAAGTGAAAAGCATAAGTTTTGGAAAAGAAGAAGTAATGTTGTGTATATTCACAGATGTTGTGATTTGTGTACACAGAAAATTCTAAGAAATCTAGAAAATACCACTAATGCATGAATTTAGCAAGCATACAGGAAACAAAACCAATATGTGAAAATCAGTTGTATTTCTATATAGTCGCAAAAAACAATTGGCAACTGAAATTTTAAAAGCATTTTTTATTTTAAGTACTTTAAGAAAATATTTAAACATTTTATGTAAATCATTTATGTAAATCTTGACCACCCCAATCCAATTACTGTGGTCCAGGGCATGAGGTATTCTGATTGGCCAGGCCGGGGTCTTGTGCATGTCCCTGAAGAAGGGCAGTGGCCATGCCATCCAGACCACTGGCAATGGATTCTCCACAGAAATGAGAGTTTTTGTTGTTGTTGTTGTTGTTGTTGTTGTTGTTGTTTACCAAAGGCCCTGTGCACCCTGAATGTGGGCCTGATGCATACATCCAACATACCTGGGTGTCTTAGTTTCTAGGGCTATCACCATATAGCACCATGAACTGAGTATGAGATCACAGAAATTTATTCTCTTACACTTTTGGAGTTAGAAGTCCAAAGCCAAGGTGTTGCAGAGCCACGCTCCCTCCAAAGCCCATAGGGAAAGGATCCTTGTTTCTTCCAGCTTCTGGGAGCCCCAGGAGTTCCTTCCCTTGTGGCCACATAACTCCAATCTCTACCTCCATTCCCCTGTAGCCATCTTCCTTCTGTGTCTCTGTGTCCAAATTCCCCTCTTCTTTCGAGGACACCAGTCACATTGAATTAGGGCTCTCCCACCCTATCCCAGCATGACTTACTCTTTTTTTTCTTTTATTGTTGCCATTACCTTTAGTTTTTAAAATTTTTTTTATTTTATTATTTTTTATTATCTTAACCAGTTTACATCTGCAAAGACCCTATTTCCAAATAAGGTCTCAGTCACATGTACTGAAAGATGACTTCAGTACACATATTCTGTGGGGGGACATAGTCTAACCCATAACATCAGGTCTCCGCCTACACTAAAATGTATCTGTGAGGATGTTTAGTTGTACACGTGTCCGGGCTTGCCATCACATGGGTCTGTGCGGTGCCCCTGCGGAGCACACCTCCACGCTCTGTCTGTTTGGACCTGTGCATTGGGTTTATATCAAACATGGAGGTTTCTTTGGTACTAGTCTGGTTTGCTCCCCGCTCTGTTCTAAGACTCCTCACCTGCCTACAGGGTGCTGTGCTCATATACAAAAGCAAGGGTTTTCAATGACTTTCCACAAGTAAAAAAATTATTTCCTGACAGATTTCTTCCTCCAATTATATACTTACCTCTCCCAGTGGCTTAGTCAGGAGCAAAGACAAAAGGCTCAGGACTCAGGCTGACTCAGGGCATGCACACACATACACACACACACACACACACTTACTTTCACATGGACCCCACAGTTCTTCTTGAGTGAGATAAATATATGCAAAATGCCTCACAGCACCGCAACCACTAGGGTCTTCTGCTCTAGAACTGCATGTACATTTAAAGGCACAAACATTAATATCTGAAAATATTCTTTGCAGATAAAAATCCCAATAATAACTCATCCCCCCGCCCCTTCAAAATTACTCTAAGGTTGCCACTGATTTCCCCACTGGCAAGTGGGAGCAAGTAGGAGAAGGGAAAAATATAGTCTTCTTGCCTGTCCTGATCCCAACGCCCCCAAGAAATGGGGGTTCACAGACGGAGTTTGCAGACCCAGAATCATTGGGGCAATCATTCTGTCTGACTTAGAAGTAACTGGACAGGAACCTGAAAAGCAACAGATCCCCTCTGCCTCTTTTTGGTGAAATATGGTTTATCAAAGTGGGCAGAAAGTTTGAGGCCATATATCAACCTTCCCATTTTACAGATGGCGAGACTGAGGACATGGAAGTCATTCAACAGTGCCTACACCCACAGATCCAGTGTCTCCTGCCTCCTGGTGCAGTATTCTTTTCCCATCCCCTCCTGCCTCACCTCCTGCCCCCATCTTTTTAAACTTTGGGAACAGCAGTGGTGAAGAGGGAGGATAGAAGGAAGAGTATTTCATGTCCAAGGAAGGTTAGCAGGAGAGAGCCACAGACGAGCATCTTGTAAGGTATTGAAATCCAGCTGAGGCTTCCTCCACAACCCACACTTCTCCCCCAAAAAGTTCCATGACATCTGCTGACTGCCTGTCCTTCGCTGATCTGTTGAACCCAGAGACACTGTGATTGCTCATGTGCTTTGATCCTGCAGGCGCCGGCAGCTTTTTGTTCTATTATTCACTGCAGGGCGGATGCTGAGTTGTCTCTCCTTATTACAGGCAGTGGTTGGGCTGCCCACCGCCTCCCCAAGGCCACTGGATGATAGCCATCAATAAGTCAGTAGCAGCGGCTGGCTTTGAGATGCCTTTTGGGAAAGGAATTTGTACCATTTCAGAATCATCATTTTCTACAAGCATCCTTTTTGGGAGAGATCTGGAGAGAAAAACAATTAGCATAAAAATTACAGAAATCCATATAAAGATACTAAGAGGCATACCTTATCTGCCCAGCTGGTGGCAGCTTTTGAAGACAGACCCTGCCTTTATGTCTGTGTGCCCTGCACAGCATCCGGCACATAGTGGGGCATCCTCTAATGTTTATTTAATGACCCAATGTGTGAGTGAACATCTCTTCTCAAGCCTCGAACCCATTCCCTTCAAAAACAAGAGGAAAAGAGGCACTGAGTATCATAAAAACTTTTAACCATGTGGCATTCTGGATAAATCTGTTTATTTGTTTATCCACAATCTCCCCACATACACATTACAAGACACAGGCTCCATACAGGCACTTTATATATTCCTAGCACCTACAACAGTGCCTAGCATACAGTAAGTCCTCAGGAAACATGTGCAAAAAATGAATGAACTGGGTGTCAGGAGACCTGGGAATGAATTCCAGCTCAGTCACCAGCTGGCTGAGTGACCTGGGCCAGTCACTTCTCTCTGGATCTCAATTTGCCCCTCTGTGTGGCAAGAGCATCGTGCCAGATCTCTGATAGAATCAATCACCTAGTCTAGACATTTCTTGAAGAACATGGGACATTGTGTCACCCTACCAAGTCCATGCTGTGAGCCTTCCAGATCCATGTTCTGTCCCCAACTTCTTCTTCCACAGTCATGAGGTGCTTTGATAATCTATACAGATGCAATGTGACCGAGTCACATGGAAAAATCCAGAGGCCTGCAGCCAGAGGGAATGTGTGGAGGCTACGGAAAGGAATATCTTTGAACGGAATGCATGACTTCTGCGAGAGTCATAGCTTCACTTCTGCACTTGCTCTCCTCCCACCAATAATCCAGGCACAGAAACCCTCCCCCGCCCTCCTCCCCGCGGGGCACAGGATAATATCCATGGATGAGATGGAGTCTGGAGCTGAGAGCGCATGGAAAAGAGGGAAGCCCTGAAGAAGCCATCTCCTTAGCAGACCTTCTTGGGACGTAGAAGTGGAATGATCGAGCAGCCAGCAAGCACTTCAGCAAGGGCACAGTGGTGTTTTTCATGACTAATCTTCAAACCCCGGACAAGAGGAAACACATTCCAAAGCGACTGCTTGAGACAAGAACAGGGTGGGACGCAAAAAGTTAACTCAGAATCAGGAGATAGGAGAAGCCTCAGGCACACCCAGCTAGTGAAGATGAATTTAAAGAGAACTCTGTGTAGTGCGGCTCCCTGCGTGGAACAGGACACGTGATTCTCGTGCCAGAGTGTGGGTTCACCCCTCTCACCTAATCCTTCCGTTGTGGGGTGTGCTCTTCAGATAGTTATGCCTGGGTGGGCCCCGAGCAACCCCTCCACTCTCACGCCCCCACCCTTGCGGAAAGCTAGCCTCTCTGGAATGGTGACTTGTCGGGGTGTACGATGTCTTCCTGAGGTGGGCAGAAGGGGTGTATTCCCTGTTTGCAGCCCCTGGGGTGGCAGTCGTAGGTTGGGCCTAGCTGGCTCCTATTCCTGAGTCTTGACACCTCCCCCGCTGCCTGCCTCCTCCTCCTCCCTCTCCCCTGAGCCGCCGAGCTGTTTGGCTCGCGGTGCCGCATTCAAAGTCAGGGCCAAGGCCAGGGGAGGGGGCAGGCGGTGGTTCCCAGCACTGCCCTCACCTGATATTTGCTTTCCAGGCTGTTGACTCCCAAACAATACAGTGCATGCCGATTTGCAGGGTACCTTCCGTCTACTTTCCCAGTAAACCACTCCCACCAAGTAAACACGCAGGGCTCCCCTGGCCCGCGCGGACCTGGAAAAACACAGCGCTTGGCTGGCCTCCCCGGCTGGCCGGTCGGGACCCGCAGCCTCCCGGCCAGCGCCCCTCCGCTGCGCGGAAGCAGCCGTACCATGGCGCCTCGCGGCCACGAGAGGGCAGCCACGGGCCGCAGAAATCCCACCGCGCCCGGCTTCCTCGACCTGCGCCTGCGCAGACCCGAGGCGATCGCTGGCCCGGCGCCCGGCCAGCGCTTCCGGCTGCCCAGACTGCAGCGCTCAGCGTGCTGTGGCTCTGCGGTCCCGGGAGGGAACAAAAGGCGGATTTCAGGCCTCCTCCGGGCCGTGCAGCCTCCCTCTGAGGCCCGAGAGGCGCGATAGAGGGTGAGATGCGGCTGGAGCTGGGAACGAATTCCCCGGCCGGCGGGGAGGCCGCCCAGCCGGGGGCGCTGACCGCGCTCGCCCTGCCTTCACCCTTCGGGTCGCCTCTCGCACCCCGCAGCCGAAAGCCTCTCCGCTGGGTCGCGTTTCTCCATCCCGCTGCAGTGTGAGCAAGGTCGTCTTCATCCTTTATAGACAGAAGTTCCAATACCCGGAGGCCCGGAACCTGGGAGAGGGCCATTGGGAACGTCGCGTTTGCAGAGCCCCAGTAACGGGACTGTGGACCGTCCTCTTGCTGCTTGAAGTTTCAGGCTCAGAGCAGGAAACGACTCGAGAGCTCAGGCAGGCACCGATGAGAAGAAAAACAGGAGAAGCACATTGCTCAGGGCCATGGAGCTTGCCAGTGAAGAGCAAACCAGGCCACGTTGGGCCCCTGCTTGGGACCCTGTCCTGGCACCCCCACTCTTGGAGAAAGTCCGCGCTCCCAAGGCCTCCAGGCCCTCCAGCGTAGTCTGGCCCTGATTGCTCTCCACTATACCCCACTCTCCACTGCAGCTCTTCCCCTTGTCCCAGCTGTGCACATCCGGCCCCATGATCCCAACCGCGCCCAGCTTCACTCTCTGCCTAGCAAACTCTTGCTTGTCTTCTAGGTGTTGGCTTAGAAAACATTCTCCCTGCAAAGTTTTCTAGGCGTTCCCTGCACCTCTCACACAACCCTAGGCAACACTGTATTCCAGGGTAGCCCACACAGAACCTTACCTATCTGACCCAGAATACGAAAGGCCCACACTAGGTCTTAATTAATATGTCCCCTACATCAGAGCTGCCCCGTCCGACTCCCCAATTTCTGGGCCCATGTACTTTTCACCGTGCTGCCCACTGGCCCTTTCACTATTGTAACTAAAATAAGCAGATTTATGGCCTAGAAGAGTCTATGCTTCTACCTCAGAACAAGAGCCTGCTCTTTTCCAATTCTTCGGAGAATATTATGACAATTCTTGCTTCTGAAGCCTGGAGAATAATTTTCAACATGACAGTCTCCCTACTTCTGTGGTCCAGAGGATACTTTCTAACTTGAGTTATTCTCGTTATTCCACAGTGTTAAACCATGCAGTAGGATTTACAGAGGTTGAGGGACTCCGTGAGTTCACTTGAACCAGAGCAGCACGATTTTTATTTTTTTATGTAGGAATTTCTTTTGGGGGGGAAAATAAGGAGCCAAGAATTCTATTAATGCTTTTAAAATGGTTTAAGTGGGAGGAGGGTGTAGGGACAGGGAACTCTACTTTCTGCTCAATATTGCTGTGAACTAAAATTTTTCTAAAAAATACAGTTTATTGATTTCTTTAAAAAAAAATGTTTTCGATGTCTACTGCACCAAAGGATTATAAAGTAAAGCAGCTGAAGAGCTGTGGACAATTGTTAACAACTAATCATTTCCAAGCGCTCTACTTACATTCCCAGTGAAGCACATATTATAACTTCCCAACCTAGGGAGCCTTTCCCTACCCTTTTATGTGGAGTCTATTTGGTGTCACCTATTGTTTCTTCTTCCCTGACACCAGGGAGTCTGATTTTTTATGGGTGTAGTTAGGAACTGAAAGTTTTTTTTTTTTTTGTCTTTTTTTTCAGAATTTGTTACATTTATAGAAAAAGTTTCTGTGTTACTTCTTTGAAGAAGAAGAGTTGAACCTTTTATATTTCTCTTTTAAAAAATGTTTTGTTTGAGGCCCTAGGGTTTTTGTTTTTTTGATAAATGCTCCCTCCCCCTCCCTCCAGGTCCTAATCCCTGGAACCTGTGAAACTGCTGCCTTACAAAGCAAAAGGAACTTTAAAGATATAATTATATTAAGAGTCTTGAGATGGGGAGAAAAGAGTGTTAGGCAGAGAAGACATGTCCACAGAAGCAGAGGTGGCAGTGATTCAATGTGAGAAAGACTCAGCTGGTCACTGATAGCTTTGAAGATGGAGAAGGGGCCACAGACCAAGGAATGCAAGTGGTCTCAAAAATCTGGAGAAGTCAAGGAAACAGAGTCTCCCCCAGTGCCTCCAGAAGGAACAGGGAACAGTCCTGCTGACACCTTGATTTTAGCCCGGTGAGACACATTTTGGACTTCTTACATACAGAACTGTAAGATAACAAAAGTGTTGTTTTAAGCCACTATGTGTGTGGTTATCTATCACAGCAGCAATAGGGAACTAATACAAACGCACCCCAAAGGGAAAAAAAAATCCTGCCACAGATCACACAGGTGGTAAGAAGGAGGCTAATTGGAGAGGGGAGACAGATTGGCTAGAGCTATTGTGAAGAGAAGGAGTTCTTGCAATAGTAGTAGAGGTACCCAGATAGACCTGTGTCTATTCTTTGTTATTACAAAATCAGTATGAGTTGGCACCACGTGGGCATATTGGTGGAGCATTTGCATGCCCTGTTTTATATTTTAACTCTTTGTATAGCCATTCATATTTCCCCTGCTAGCCTGAAAGACTCCAAGATGGCATTCATCTTTGTATTCCTGTTGCCTGCAGTGGCTTCTGCGAATAATACCACCTTATGTTTATGAGGCACTTCGCACTTCCCAGAGCACTGTGTGGCCATTATCCATTTTGAGTTCTTACTGCAACTCTTGTGGGGTCAGGTAAGACTGGTGGTGGCATTATCAATAGATTCCATTTTACAAAAGACTGGCACCCAAATTTCTCTGACACTCAGGCCCTCCTCTCGCCAAGAGTCCACCCATTTTCTCTGCAAAGTGAATTCTAAACACAGATGAGAAAGTTGAGGCACTGCTGGCCTCCTAAGAGCCCAAACTGGGCCCTAGGGGTCTCAAGTTACTGTACAGACCTTCTTGGTCTTCTTCCCACTCTGAGCACAGGAGAAAAATCCTCTTGTGCAACTGGTAGTGGAGGAGAAATGCCACAACAGTGACACTACCTTGTCTCTCAAGGACATTGAGCAGTGTGGGATAGAAATGAGGATGGGAAGGGTCCAGGTGGGAGTGGCGGGCAAGGCTGACCCAGGGGTCCCCAGTCCCAGACCCTACCTCTTGCACTCTGACCCTCCTAGGGAAGCGTGGTTGAGGAGATAGGGAGAAAGAAAGGTCATGCTTTCAACCTGGACTTCAGGACCTGGCCTGAGGACAGGTCAGAAGAGAATGGTATCTGTCACCATCTTACAGTTTTAAAATTATTTGTATGGCGTCAGTGTTCTCACTTACAGAGAAACTACAGTCTCTGGAGTTAGAGACAGGTTCAAGTCATAGGTCTCCACTTACCAGTGGTGTAACCTTGGCAAGTCATTTTCCCTGGCTGAGATCCCATTTCTCCATCAGCAGAATATGGCCTGCAAAATCGTTGGAAAGATAAAAATAACATATGTAAAGTACATGGAAAATAATAAGCATTCAAATGGTAGCTATAGTTATTTATAACCAAGAAAACAGGGGGAGTGGATTTCTCCAGGTTGGACAGCTAATAATTGGTGGAACCAAGATTCCAAACTACCCCCAGAAGCTTCAGTTCCTTATCCCAAGGCCCCTCTGCTCCCCGGAAACTAAGTCTTATACTTCTGTAGCCAGGTGCGACCCTCCAAGGCAAATCTCTGCCCACGGACTCACAGAGAGGGAGCCCCCACCAAGAACCCGCTGGAAGCCTGGCACCACACAGCTACACATATCTGGAACTTCGCGCTACTGGAGCCCTGCGGGGCGCGCCCGGACCCGAAATGGTTCAAGAGACTTGAGGACCGGCACGTCTCCTTTCTCCGGCCCCAGTCCCCGACTCCCGCCCCAGCGCAGGGGGGCTGTGCCGGGGGAGGGGGAGAGCTGTGGGTCTGGGGCTCCGGCCTGGCCGGTGACGCCCCAGGACCCATCCGCTTGGTGTTAAGGCAAGGGGTGCGGCACGAGGAGCACAGGGAGCCCGGAGTCCCAGGCGCAGACCCAGCTGCGGACCCCGCCGTGCAGCCCTGGTGTTGCAAGCGTGGACCGTGGGCGTGAGGCCCCGGCGGGAGGCACTCAGCCCGGCCGCGGCCGGGTCTGCAAGGTCCTGGCTCGGCAGATCCCGGCCCGCCCTGGCCCGCGGCCCACAGGGTTCAGACGGGGCCGAGGCAGCCAAGCCCGGTTCGCTCGCGCCAGGCGCTGGAGCCAAGGCTGACGGGCGGTTCTGAATCATGTTGGGAGGAGCGGCACGGCCCCCAGGGCTCCGCGAAGACGCGCTGCAGGGCGGCCCGGGCCCTCCCTCGGCGACGCGGCCACCAGTCCGCTCCGCGTCCTCAGCGGCGGCAAAAACTCCGAGTCCCGGGGCTCTCCCGGCCGCCGGCACTGGAGGGCATGAGATGCTGGCTTCCCCCGGGCTCATCACCTCGGGGTTCCACAGCACTTACGAGGGATGGGGACCCCGGAGTAGACCGCGGACGGAAAGTAACGGTGGTTTCATTCTCTGCAAAAGAAATCCTCGCGCGCACACGTGTGCCCGGGGCCAGGCAGACCTCCAGCAGAGGCCCCCAGGTGGGGCGTGCAGACCTGCTGAAAGTGGGCACCTGCTTTAGGAGGTTGGCAAGCACAGGGAGCCCAGAATCACCTGTGCCGAGCCCTAAAGGGGGGCTTCCCACAGCCCTGATGTGCCCCCTTACCGCGATTAAGGCTGTTTGCGAGTCCTAAAGAACTTTGCGTTATGCAGGGCACTTTCAACCAACCGTTCCTCTATGTACAGCGACCTGTGAAGCTGGCAGGACCAGTACCTTTATTTGTTTTACAGGTGAGAAAGCAAAGGGGTGGGAAAGCCCTAGGTTCTGTGCCCGGCTGCCTAGTCAGGCTCTGCCAACCAAAGATTGAAGTCCCTTCTTTCTCTCTCCTGCCAGGAGGCGAGGAAGTGTCCACCCTATCTATTGAGGGGCCTCTAGTTTAAGAATTAAGCCAGGCAGTCGCTGCTGTGTGGAGGGGTGTTGACAGCAAGTGACAAGGAAGCAAGTCTTTATCGCAGGAAAAATTACTTAAGTGGACTCCTTAGCAGCCTCCCTTCCATTCCGAATGAAGATTAGCACCCCTTGCCCTAGAGCTGTGATTCTCAAAGTGTGGTGCCCAGACTAGCAGCAGAAGCATCACCTGGGAACTAGTAAGAAATGCATCTTAGCTGCCCCCTCCTAGGCCTACTGGATCAGAAGCTTTGAGGTAGAGCCAGCCCAGCAATTTATATATTTTTATATATATATATATATATGTGTGTGTGTGTGTGTGTGTATATATATATATATATGTATATATAGAATGGATCAGAGAGAACAATCATCAAGGATATGGGTACCAGACACAGGGCAGAAGGTAGCCAGAAAAGTATGCCTTAGGGAAGTTAAGGACACTAGCCTCATTCCTACCTTGTTTCAATAGCTAGACCTAGCATAAATAGGTTACTTTTCCATTATTCTAGCTTCCTCTGCCCCGTCTAAAAACATGGCACAGCCGGCTTGCCTTGCAAGGCCTCAGCGGAAGGACCCCATTTACAGGCCAGTACAGCAGTATTAGGCTAACCAGAAGGATCTCATCCCCATATATGGTCTCATTCCAAGTCTATGGCCGAGTACCTTCATTGTTGTGTGCGAGATGGTTTCATCGCTTGAAAATATGGCTGCTTCAGCATAAAATAGTTAAATCTTTATAATGATCGATTATCTCATCCTACCCCCTTTTACACGCAGCTGAAAAATGACAGGCTAGGGACATAGAACATTGTGGACTTTATACCATTAGAATCGCTGCCCATTAAATGATCACTAGGTAATTGTCACTAAATTTACCAGTTAAGGAAATTATCTATAGAATACTGCAAAGACACAGTAAAAAGACTGAAGTTGGCCCATTTCTGCTCAGGAAGTCCCTTCACTCCTAAGCTTCATATGTTGTCCTTTTGAGCCCAGCAATTTTTAAAGAGCCCTTTGAAGAGATTGTCTGATGCATGAAGAAGTTTTGAAAACCACTGTTCCAGAAAAGCCTATGTATCAGCTCGAAGCAAGCCCTGCATCAAAAGACAGAATGCCATCACTGCTTAGGAGGCCCAGGGAGGCAAGAAATGAACTGGGAAGCCCAGAGTTAGGAGTGGTGTGATAGGTTCATTCCTTAGAGTCTCTGTTGTGTGTGTTTGGGGCCCCATAAAATATTACAAAGCAATGGAAACTTTAGGGCTCCATATAATATTGTATTTACATGACCACTCAGCTCTCAACTACTGTCTAAGAGTACCTACTGAAGATCATGTCTTCAACTTGCTAAGTCTGATCTGGGTATTAGCCAACTCTCTGAGTTGAAGGAAACAGATGTAACCAGGTCATCTCATGAAATGGAGCTCTATTGTTCAGTAGATAGGGTAGTAAGTGGAGCAGACACTGCTGTTTGCCTTCTCCCTAGCTAACAGAGGGCTGACATTGACTGGGTTAAAGGATAGAGCTACCCTGTGCTTCAGGTGGCTGCATTCCTCCCTGCTGGCACCAGTGATTGATTTAGGAATGGGTAGAGGGTGCAGTTCTGACCAATGAGATGTGGGAGAAGCTTGCTGGGGAGTTGGTGGGGCATTTTCCTTTTGCTTTAAAAGAGGCACAGGAAAGGTGCATTCGCTTTTTTCCCTTTTTCATCTCTGGATGTCATTGCCTGGAACTTTTGCAGGCTTCTGATACCATGAGAAAAAGTAGGCTAGAAGGACAAGCAAAATAGAGGGTGATGAGAAGAAATTCAGGAAACATCTGGGATCTTCATGACATTGTTGAGCCACTAAATTAGCCAACCCAGGGAGTGGGGGAAATGCTTAGGATTGTCTTGTTAAGTGAGATGACTTATTTTTCTTATGAAGACTGCTTTTAGTTGGGTTTTGTGTTACTTGCAGCCCAAAGCATCCTAATTGATGTAATTAAAGAGACTAAAATCTCACTGTAATACCAGAGTAGAGACAAAAATCCAGCCAGGTGTCAGAGGGAGGTGTCAGGAGGACATTTGGGATCCCTGGCCGCTCTAAGCATTGAGCTGCCTCATCTCCCTGATCCATCTCAGGAGTTCCCAGTTTCGAGTGTTTCACCATGAATGTGGCCCCATTACTCTCCTGTTGTCTCCCTTTTTGTGTCTGAGGTTTTCTCTTTCTGCCAGCTGCCTGGTTCTCTCTATAATCTCCAATTGAGATTTCCAAGAATGAGAACTTGATTGGCCTAGTTAACCACACTGCTTGTGGTAGGAAAGAGACTCCATGCCTGGCCACCTTAGAGGTTGCTGGTCAGTCTATGGACTGGCTGTCCTTGAATCAGTTTCCTCCTTCTTGTCTAAGGTAAGGAGAGTGGATATAGGACCTGGCCAGCCCCACTCAGCCTGAGGCTCTGGCAGAGGCCAGGGGCTGGGAAGGTTCCCCTAGAAGAAAACAGTGTTCTTGGCAGGTGCTAAGACTGATTTGCCAGCAGAGCCTTTCTTAGAAACAATGAAATGGCAGTGCCGAGTCTACCAGAGTCAGAACAAAGGAATCTACTCCTACCACAAGCCCTTTCTGTGGTAGATCTGTTCTCCCCAGAGTAAGAGGTGTTGGGCCAACATGTTTGCCTGGATACCTAAAGCTGCCCCCAAACACAGTCATACTACTCAGAAAATATCCCTGCCCCCAGTGCACCCACCCATGCATCCATACAGGAAGCAGACATTCTGCCGCTGCCCAAAATGTGCACCCCACACATGATGTTTGCATATGGCACTTTATGGGACACTTTTTAAGAGATGTTTTGTTGTTTGAGTCCCTGTGAAACCCTTCGCAGTGCAGCACTTTGTTGGGATGTGCGAGCAGCAGCCAGAGTGACGGAACCAGATGCAGATTGACGGAACCAGATGCAGATTGAAGAAACGACTGCCGCAGAATGTTTCCTAAAACAAAGGTTTAAAAAAACACATGGGACCCAAGCGTCGAGGAGCCCAAGTGTGAGAGCACAACACCGCTTTCTTTCACTGTGTTCTTGGCATCCTCACAGTGTGTGTGATTCTCTAAGAACAAGTAGTCACGGGAGTGGAAGAGGTGTGAACTGTGCTGCTTCTGTCACTTACTAGTTCTATATCCTTAGGCAAGTGGTTTGAACTTCCTGAGCCTCAATTTCTTCATTGGTAAAATATGTCTAATAATACTTCCCCCGTAGTATGGTCATAATCCTTGTATACAGTAAGTCAGTGAAGAAAATGTTGAACATGTAATACAACATGTTAAAGCTGTCATTTTAAAAAATCCCATTCCCTGAGGCAGGTATTCTACCTTATTATTTAGAGGGAATCATGGTCAGAAGCACCAGACTATGGTGTTGACCAGATCCTGTGATGTCTGTCACCCAGCTCAACAAATGAGGTTTCAGTGAGAATTCAGTGAGGTCCCATCAGAAATGGGAAATGGCTGGGAGGTGCCAAGTGGGTGGTGGGCAGTTGGGAGGATGACACTTTCATTAATGTTAATGTGCCCAGGATATGGAAAGAAAGTCACAGTAGCTTCCAGAGCCGAGCCCAAATATAATGCATTATCGTATGCTACATAGAAAGTGGGATAGGACCCAGGCCTGATACTGGCTAGGACCCTAAAGAAAGACACCCAAGTTCCCCATGGAGCAGAGACCACTGTTATCAATTAGTGATTGCTGGCAAGCCACCCAGAACAGGAAGAGATGGGTCAGGAATGAGAGTAGGATTTTCAAGATTTGGGAGCCAAAGGACCTTTGGCAGCATGTAGAAAGGCAGATTTAAGAATTCTTGGGGCTAGAGTCAGGAGTGGTCTATTACACACCTGAGAGCACCTGAAAGTCCAGTGAGGCTGTCTGAGGCCTCACTCACAGAGGAAATCAACAATTAATGTTGGAGAGGTTTTAGGGATCCCTATAGGCCTTACTTAGGGGTTCTAGAGCCTGTGGTGTTACTTAAGATGGTAGGAAAAAAGCAGAGCCTGTGTCCCTCAAATAATATTTTCTCCAGAAGACAGAATTCTAAGGTGTTTCCTCCCACTTCCCACACTGATCCCCGTGTACACACCCCACATAATCCCCAGGACTATGAAAATGATGGGTTTTCGTCCCATCATCAGGTTATATTAATTTGGCACAGTTAGCCTTAAGATATATGATCTGGGTGAGCTGGACCTAATCATCTGAGCCTTTCAAAAGCAGAGAGCTTCTTTTACCTTGTTGCAGAAGAGAAAGTGGAGATCTGAAGCATGAGAGGGATTTCAGGCTCAACTGCTGGCTTGAAGATGGAGGGGAACGCCTGTTAAGAAATTTAGGTGCCTCTAGGAGTTGAAAGCAGCCTCTAGCTGACAGGCAGCAAGAAAACAGGAATCTCAGTCCTACAACCACAAGGAACTGAATTTTGCCAAGAATACGAATGAGCTTGAAGTAGAGTTTTCCTCAGAGCTTCCAGATAAGAGGCCAGCCTGGTTAACACCTTCATTTTAACCTTGTGATACCCTGAGCAGGTAACGTAGCTATGCCATGCCAGATTCAAAACCTGCCTGGCCCACAGAACTGTGAGCTGATAAATGGGTGTTATTTTAAGCTTCTAAGTTTATGGTGATTTCTTATGTAGTAAAAGAAAGTGAATACAAATCAGTAAAGAAATATGTGGTTCAGAGTTAGGGCTAGAAATGCGTCAATCTTCATCAGATTTGTACTTTGTTTCTCCCCACATTTATTTCCTTTTTATTTTCCATTAGCTTCTTTATACATTTTTTTTTGAAAA
This sequence comes from Papio anubis, assembly GCF_008728515.1. Classification (NCBI taxonomy): domain Eukaryota; kingdom Metazoa; phylum Chordata; class Mammalia; order Primates; family Cercopithecidae; genus Papio; species Papio anubis. The sequence continues at coordinate 221,287 of NW_022159822.1, read as the reverse complement.
TTCACTATCTGATTACTAGGAACCAGAAAGAATTTGACTATGCCCAAGTGCTAAAAATAAAAATTAAAAAAATAAGAAAAATATAAGGTCTGCATCCTGTATCTGCCACTTAGTTTGTCTGGTTTTGGGAAAATGACTTCACCTCCTTACATCTTAGTTCCTCATCTATAAGATAGAGATAATAATGTTTACTTACTGTATTTAAGTCAGACTCAAGTCAAATAATGTATTTCAATGTGCTTTATAAAATAGACACCTGTATATATTAATAAATAAATGTGAGCTACTATTTTTATTCAGATGGAATAACCAGCAAGATGCTCAGGGCAGCAGGTGAGCCAGAGGTAGTGAAAGTCCCAGCTTGAAAACCTAGAAACCCAATAGAGAGGAAAAAATTCGTAAGTAGAGCCCCTGAGAGAAGGCAATGGGGAATAGCTGCAAGGGCTAGTTCTCCTCTTGAGTGTGCTTTCATTATGCAAGTAAAAATGAAAAAGCAGACTGAGAAACATGCTAGACTAATTCTCAGCCTCATCGAGAACAGACTTTAAAATCCTAAGCAGACAAAAAGTAATATGACCCCCCAAATGGCCAACTAAATTGCTTAGAGAGCAAAAGAAAAAAGGAAGCCACAACAGAATACATTCTGTAATAAAGACATTACACAAAACGAATGAATGGAATCAAACACCCATAAAGCAGAGGAGAAGCAGAAGTCTTGCAGGAGATGTTATCATCGGCTCAAGATTAAATGTGCTTGTGCTTAAACAATGGTGTGTGAAATGTCTTAAACAGGAAAGGAATCCTCGGAAAGAAAGGCTGTCAGCACTACGAAGCGGCATTTGGAAATTCAATCTATAATATAACAAAGAAAACTGGACTAGAGATGAGTGACAAGCACACCCAAGAAAGACAAAAACCCACAGCATTCCAACTAAGAGGATGTTTACTGAGCATCAGATTACAGTAGCTCTACAGAGAAATACTTTGGGGAAAATTCAAAAAAAGGAAAACCAGCATCAATACCCAATAACAACAAAGTGTTTTGTTTCCTGTGTCTTCCATTGTTCACTGACAATGAAGGTGCATTTTAAAAATATGAACCCAGGTAATATGAAAAAACCCACAAATAAAAAAAGTAAAATGCCAAATATAAAGAACTAATTAAACACTTTCACAAATACACAACATTTTGTACTCCATCTGCAGGTGGACAAAACTAAGAACCATTTCCAACATGTAAGACCAGGTATCCCCATGCCACAGAGCAGATCCACGCTTAGGGTCTTGAGTTAACTTGACAATAGGGACAGGCTTGAGTACAAAGCTCAGCTCCTCCATTTGCCATTTGTGAGATGCTGGGCATGTTATCTAGCCTCTCTGAGCATTAGTTTCTTGATCTATAAAACTAAAATAATGAACACGGCATAGGGTTTTGGAGAGGATTAAATAGGATAATGTATATAAAATGGCTACCATATATAGTCCAAGCTCAAAAAATGATAATCAATTTAAAATTAATTATCTCCCCAGTTGTATAGTAAAGGAACTAACAAAATTCTCTGCAGGATTCTTTCCATCTTTAAAGTTTTGTGGTTTTGCCAATACTCAGCTTGGTGATTCCTCAAAAGGTTACACACAGGATCGCCATATAACACAGCAATTCCACTCCTAGGCGGTTATACAAAAGACTTGAAGGCAGGAATTCAAGCAGATATTTGTACACCAGTGTTCATTACAGCATTATTTACAATACCAACAGGTGGAAAATACCCATGTCCATCAACAGATGAACGAATAAACAAAATGTGGTATGTGCATACAATGAAATCTCTTTCAGACGTAAAGGAAGTTCTGATACATGCTACCACACGAATAAACCTTAATGACATTGTTCCAGGCAAAGAAGCCAAACACAGAAGGATAAACATTGTGCAATTCCATTTACATGAAGTATCTAGAATAGGCAAATTCATAGAGGCAGAAAGTAGAGGTTACCATGAGCTAAGGAAGGAAGAATAGGGAGTTATTTCTTAATGGGTACCAAGTGTCTGTTTGGGCTGATGGAAAAGTTTTGGAGACATATAGTGGCGATAGCTGCACAACAGTATGAATGTCATTAATGCCACTAAATTCTGCACTTAAAAATTGTTAAATGGCATATTTAATGTTCTCTACATATAAAACATGTGGTTATATTTATAAAACCACAAAAAGTCTTATAGTTCTATCTCGGACTCTTTCCCTGCAATATGATAACATCCAAATTAAAGAAATGAAAGCTACCTGCATTTTTATATTTCCTGCAGTGATTAATGTGAGCTCTAGGATCAGTTTGCTTGGGTTCAGATCTACCCTCTGTCACTTACTACCGATGCCACCTGGGGCAAGGTACTCAAAGTTTTTGAGCCTAGTTGCCTCATCTATAAAATGAATATAATAATACCAACAACACAGAGTTGTTAAGAAGAAGCTGTAAAATGCTTACATTGTGTCTGGTACAAAGCAAGTGCATACAAAAGACAGGTTATTGTTATTCCTTGATAAGCATGCTCAAGTGGTAGTGGAAGGTAGAGGGAGTCAGACAGTAGAGTGCCAAATGACACTGGGGCAAAATTTCCTATCACCCTTGACTCTGAGTTCCTAAGATGCTCCCACTGACATGATCCGAAGGTCTTGATGCTCTGACTCTAGCCCCAGAAGATCATAGACAACAAAGTACTCCTTGAAGCTCTACCCAACCTACACCATCCTTCCAACTTAAGGCAGAGATATGGCTCTAATCCTTTAGTAAACAGCACACACTGCTCTTAGAATCAAGTCCAAATAGTTGAATAAGGCAAGGTGCTATATGATCTGGCTTGTTTACGTCTTTCATCCAAACTCTCACCTCACCTCATCCTTTATGCTCCAACCTTCCTGACTGCTTACAGCTCTGCCTGGAAGGCTCCTACCTCGCCACTTCACCTGGCCATCCCTTCTCCATCTTTAGGGTCTTCACTTGGATATCATCTCTTCCAGGCGGGTTTCTCTGACTCACCTGAGCTGAGTTAGATGCTCCTATGTGCTTGCATAATGCTGTCTTCTACTCCCCATCATTGCATACTGGTGTTAATGTCCATTTTTGTGTGTCTCTCCAATAAGACTACAAGCAACTTGCACTATTAGCCATTTCATCTCCAGTATCTAGCCTGCAGTGCCTGGCTCATAGAAACACCTGTTAGTTGTATATGAATATAGATGGATGGATAACCTGGTATTGGTTCTATAAGTGGGATCAGGTTTTGAGATGGCAGTGTCAGCTCTTTTGCCTCCTTCAGACCTTTATCAGACTGTTAGGGAAATCTTGACATTGTGTCAATATTAATGGGGAATAGTAACTGACAGCATAGGTCCCAAACAAGGCAGGCAGGGTGTCTGTTAATTTTTTAGGACCTTTGCTGAACCCAACCATCCGCTTTCAAATAGATTTATATACAAGGTTCCTTACCCTCTACCATCCAAACCTATCTGGTTCTTACCTTTCCTACTGCTGCTGATTAAGGCATCACCTGAGCTGCTGAAATGTAAAATCCCTGTCCTTTTTGTCTCTTTCTGTAGCCCCAAATCACTATGGTCCCTCAGTCCAGTAATTTGACTTCCTATCTACACCCACTTTTCTATTCCTACTGCTACTATTACAAAGTGCTTTGTATAGAAACAAAGCTCTATTAAAGAATAAGTTTCCTCCACATTGTGAAATCATCAAGGACAGCTGGGTAATGTAACATCATTTAATACATAATACAGACCCAGGCTAGCCTCCTGTTTCTTTAGCATCTCTAGGAAACCAGCAATGTTAGACTAGTCAGATTTTCATAGCAGATACAGAACCAATTTTAAATGGCCTGGCATGGGGCATTGACCTAACACTGCTTCTTTTTAAATCTTTCTAGTACTAAGAAAACTAATTTTGCTGGTGCATGTGTCTCTGCCATAGGAAACAGGAAGGCCAGCCTTTCTCCTTTGAACGAGGGGCATTGTTTTATTGTCTTTGTCAAGAGAGGTCTTAAGGAGCAATTGAATTTGTAGTTCAGCTATTGCCAGAAGGAACATTAATAATGTTAATTATGCCATAATTAAATCATAGAAACAAGTAATCATTCATCCACATTTAAAAGGGCAGTTTTAGACAATCTTCTGCAACTAGTTAAATTGAATTATTCTACTATTTAAGTTACTTTTTCACACTTTTACTTATTTGTGGTATCTAATAGAAGCCTTCTTCAGAAAAAAACCAACAGAACAGTAGAGAAGTTCTCTTTGAGAGGGTGTATACAGGTGGGAATGTCAAGGCCAATGACTTGTCAGACTAAAGTCACGTTTTCATAAATAGTTTGGACTAGAATTCTTAGGCCTCTCTATCAGTATTGTGCTCTGGGAAGAACAGTGGCTTTGAAGTCAGGCTACTTGGATAGGGCCTTTAATTTTCTAATTTTCTAAGCCTCTGTTTTCTCATCTGAAAAATGTGGACAATATTTTCAAACAGTGCCTAGCATATAATTAAACTATTATTCCTACTCCACCCAGCCAGGGATGTTTTATGTAGATAAGTATCACGTAAGTGTAGGACCTGAAGTGGTCAGTCTGTCTGGTCGGGATTACAAATTGAGGTCTTAACTTTCCAACACACAATGACACATTAATTTCTTTGCTATCTTGTACCTAAAGCTTACAGCTCTCAAAAACACTGGAAAAATCTGTATTGTTTAGGGGATTTCCTCATTATTTACAGGTATTTAGCATGTGACTAGTGATTGTTAAAGAATCTGGTATTTGAGAGAATTGCACATAAATTAGCCATCAAAGAATCTCCAAGTTCTAATCATGATTTTAGCTCTTAAAGGAAGCACAGCATCATGTTTTTACAGCCTTATAGAGATGATTTAACAAGTATCAGGTTAGTATGTAAGGGCATCTGCTCTTATTTAAGAACAATATGACAACAAAGTATCTGAATGACTCTTCTGTGTCTCATAAAACCTGGGTTAGATATTTTCCACGTTGTTGTTCAATTCCCTTTATTAAAGGCTCATGCAATCAATTCCTACTTAAGTTGTCTGCAGCTGAATTTTATTCATCTTATTGTCAGGAAACAAAAACTATGCAATCCAACATGTTTAGTTTTTGCTTTGGCTGCCAGAAAGCTTAGAGTCAGTTTATTGCCCACGTGTGCCAATCAGTTTAATTTCAGTGCCTCATTGCCTACTCTCTCTTGTTCCTTCAGATGTAGTCTGCAGAACTTTACTGCTAATTATCTTATCTTGCCCTATGTCTTAATCTTGAGTCCTTTCTAAAGTAGGAGGCAGGACAATTTTTAAACCTCAAATGAAGAAAGTTAAATTAATTAAACAATAGCAACAACAACAAAAATATTGGATCAGCATTATAAGCAAACATAAGTAAATCACTGTATAGATATTTAGAAAGACTTAACAGTAAAAACTAAAAATAATAATAATAGGGATTTTGTTTGTTTTCAGACAGAGTCTCACTCTGTTATTCAGGCTGGAGCACAGTGCCACAATCACTGTTCATTGCAGCCTTGACCTCTCAGGCTCAAGTGGTCCTCCCTCCTCAGCCTGCCGAATAGCTGGGGCTACTGATGCATGCCACCACGCGCTACTAATTTTTGTAGAGACAGGGTTTCGCCATGTTGCCCAGGCTGGTCTCGAACTCCTGGACTCAAGAGATCCACCCACATCAGCCACCCAAAGTGCTAGGATTACAGGCATGCGCCTAGCATATAATTAAACTATTATTCCAGCTTCACCCAGCTAGGGTATTTTATATAGATACATATCACACACTTGTATAAGAGCAAAGAAATCAAATCTAGAGTCAGACCTAGATTCAAATCTAGGTTTGAATCTTAACTCCACCCTTTACTAGTTGTATGTCCTTGGGAAAGTTATTTATCTTCTTGCTGCCTCTGGTTCATCGTCCCCAAACTGCAGATAAAAACAACCTCAATTAATTTTGTTTTGAGGATTAATGAGACATTTGGGACATGGTAAGCTCTCAATAAATACTGACTTCTACTCTTAAAACTTCCTTTTCCTCATTTACGATAACAATGTATCCTGACAATGTTTAGAAGTCCAGTATTCAAAAGTTGAATAGTAGACTTACCGATTTTAAGGTGGGATGAGGTATCCTCCCCAAATGCAAAATACTGGAAAATCCTTAATTTTGCTTCCTGTAGAGACTGCCTTACTCAAACTTCAGTAACCTAGAGCATATAAAAATCTTTAATAGGCACAACTAGCCAGGGTAGAAACTGCTGCGATTATGGGAGACGGGCTTGAGGCTTCTCCTTAAGGTAAGGTCCTAAGGTAATCCTTAGGACCAGGGGAGTAAAGCTATGCAGCCTCTTCCCTTACCCTCTGTAGGACATTCCGATACACAGGGATTGGGGGCAGAGGAAGGAGATCTCCCTTCCTTATTTCTGGGAAAAAACACCAAATGAAGACTTAGTCTGCTCTTCCCCACAAGCTTACCCTTGAGCAAGGCCCTCCACTCAGTGGCCAGCTTTCTGTATATACGTGATCAGAGAAGAGGGGGCCTAGCAGGAGGATACCAGCTTAAGATGCTGAGCCTATGTGGTGAGCAAGCCCCAGACACCCTGGCAGTCAAGAGATGGGTTTATGGGTTGGGGGAGAGGTTGAGGGCGGAGTCTTCTGCTGTCTTAGAAGTCCAGTCTTGGCTCTCAACCATCAATCTCCCGGAGCAGCATCAATCCCCTCATCCCCAGCAGCAGCAACAAATGGACAACAGCACCACCCTCTTTTGGCTCAAAATCATCAGCAATCAGATGACATAGCAAAAAAACAAATAAGCATGTGAATTCTTATGTTCCAGACATTGTGCTTCGTGGTTTACATGGAAATCTTACTTAATATACTATGTTATTTTAAAAAATGTGGAAAGTATGAAAGCTAGATTTCTGCAAGTTGAGTTTTTTTATCCTTAGTTTATATTGCGATTTTATTACATCCTTATTTAGAGGAGTCACAATAAATAATAGCTTAATCATGTTTTTAAAATATCTGTTCATGTGTGTTTTTAAATATTCACTCAAGGAAATGGAATCAAAATCCTTTTAAAAAGGGCTTTTTAGACTGAGTTAGGTGCCTACCAGGTCTAGTTACCACATAATTAGAGGCTGCAGTATCCAATACAGTAAACACTAGCTACCATATGGCTATTCAGCACTTGAAATATGGCTAGTTCCATTGTGGTACTAAATTTTTTTATTTTACGTAATTGTAATTAATTTACATTTAAAAGCTGAAACTGCGTAAAGTAGTTTTCCAATAACATAGCTTGATCCCTTTGTAGGTTACCATTTCACTTTATTTCTCATGTAAGATGTTATTGTATTATAGTGTATATGTAAAGCTCATGCATTGTTTCTAGTACTACATGTAAATGCATCATTAATTTAGTTCATGTCCACACACTGATCCAGTTTAAATAATTTTTTGCTATATAGTGATGTAACATTATAATATGTTTATTTGAATCTTTTATGTAGACAGCACAATTAGAGTGACACCTATATAAATCATAGCAGGTAATGAAATGAAAATATTATTGTAATTGTAACATTTAAATTATTTTTCTAGTTAAAAAATAAGTATGGATAAATTTTAAAATTCAAAATGAAGGCATGTTGCAGATGCAGAATTGCATAGAGGTGCAGAAGCTAGTACTACGATGGGAACTGAAAAAAAAAGAGAGAAAGAGAGGACACTGGAAAAAGGACATTGCAAATTTCACAATGAATAGCATTGCAATTTGCTAATGTGCAAAATGAGAAAGCTGCTGTATAAAATTTATTTAAGTATAATAAAGTACAAAAATATTGAGATGTTTTTGGCAACTATATAGTAAATTTGATAAATTTTCTCTCAACATTCAAAAAAGAACCAATGGAATTTATTACCTGAAATTAGAATTAAATATCCAAGAAAAAATTAAGACTTTTTACAGATCCCAGCTTGTCACTTTGGCCAAATATATTTTTGCTTTGGTTCTTATATATACATATACACACACACATGTTTTAGATGGAAGGATAATAAAATAAACTATTTCAGTTATATAATTTTTTAAGAAAATTATGAGATAAAGACAAAAAAAGATATTTCGCAAAAGTAAGAAATTCAACTAAGCCACAAAAAAATCGCTTATAAAATACAAGATCTCTTTAACTACAACAGAGATCAACTGATTCAAAATCTAAAAAACTGCAACTTTTGTGGTGGTTGTTTTTAGCTTTTGATAAATCATGAGATATAAAATACACTGCCCAATTAGTGCTTTGGGTATATTTTGTCCCTAACAACTTATTACATTACTAACAATTGTTGTCTATTCGTGGCCTAAAATATCAAACTCATGGCATGAGTATTTTTCAATATTTTACATCTATTGAAGAATTTCAGCTAGTTATTAAAAAATTAGCTTCTAACACAACAAACAGTTTTCCATCTATGTTATGCTAAAAATCAGACTTACTGGAAGTTTTTTAAAGGGACTGATGTTTTCTTTATTTCTTTGTTTCACTATATGATACATCTTAAAAATATTTATGCTCATTTTCTGAAGTGAACTCCATGAAATGTGTCCTGGATACATTGTTAAAATCATTCAGCGCATACATGCAAGTGCAATGAATCATCACAAGTTTATAGAACTGTTGAAAGAAGTAGAAGACAATGAGTTTAATGACCTCATGCCTTCTTTGACAGTGCTCTTTGGTTGAGTCGTGAAAGAATTTTACAAAGATTTACTATACTGTTCATTCCAATTCAATATTTTTTGAAAATAAAGAAAAATTGCCAAATATTCAGAAATCAAAGACAAAAGATGGCAATGTGATTTAAGTTTTCACACTGATATCACACTGCATATAAATGAGCTAAACTTGAAACTCCAAGGAAAGGTAATGCTTATCTATGACCTCTCTGGACAGATACAAGACTTTAAAATGAAATAAAAACTTTTCATAATTTAATCAATAATAACGATCTTTATCATTTTCTTATGAGTCAATATGCAGAAGACTATAATTGTAATGGATAGCATTACTTAAATTGGCTACCAAAACTGTAAGAAACACTGTGAAGAACTCATTGTGGATACTTATAGAGTTGCTTTTCAGTCTATCAATATCATTTTGAAGTCAATATTAATAATGCCGAGTTCGCACAAGAGTTAATAAATTAACCTTGATGGTTTTGAAACTGATAGCTTTTGCTTTAAATAGAGTTTAAAGTAATTATGGTTAAAAGAAAAAAAGCTGGACCAGTTTTGTACATATGGACGCAAATATTAAAGGAGAATGATTTTTCAGTTAACGGAAAACATTTTAAGTATATTTGGAACACCTTATGTATGTGAATATAGTTTTCCAACTGTAAATTTTATAAAATCATACACTTCAACTCAATTATTTCCCGTAAAAATTGAGCATTTGCATTTGGTGAGCTGTAAGTGTCAAGTACATTTAGTAAGGAGAAATAAATCTAAAATATCTCAATATTTTTTAGATTGATTACACATTGAAATACAATATTTTGAGTGTATTAAGTTATATAAAGTTATATTATTAAAATTAATTTGTCTTTTTTTAACTTTTTTTTTTTTTTTTTAGAAAGGGTTTCACTCTGAGACTCTGAGACAGAGTCGCCCAGGCTGGAGTGCAGTGGCAGTGATTTCAGCTCACTGCAACTTCCACCTCCCAGGTTCAAGTGATTCTTTCACCTCAGCCTTCTGTATCTCAGTAGCTGGGATTATAGTCGCACGCCACCAGCCAGGAGAAATTTTGTATTTTTAGTAGAGACAGGGTTTCCCTGTGTTGGCCAGGCGGGTCTCAAACTCCTGGCCTCAGGTGATCCACCTCCCTCGGCCTCTCAAAGTGCAGGGATTACAGGCGTGAGCCACCTCGCCCAGTCCCCACCATCCCTCCGCCCACCCTTTTTTGATAACTTTTTAAAATGTAGCTACGATTAAGTTTTAAATGACAAATGTGACATGATATATTTCTAGGGAGCACTGGTCTGGGGAATATATATATATACTGCACTTAAGGGCTGTGAAAGACAAGGAGGGGTGGGGCACGGTGGCTCACGCCTGTAATCCCAACACTTTGGGAGGCCGAGGCGGGCTGGATCCGCTTGAGCTCAGGAGTTCCAGACCAGCCTGGGCAACATGGCGAAACCGGACCTCTCCTAAAAATACAAAAATTAGCCGGGCATGGTGGCACACGTCTGTAATCCCAGCTACTTGGGCGGCTGAGGCACAAGAATCTCTTGAACCCGGGAGGCGGAGGTTGCAGTGAGCTGAGATCGCTCCACTGCACTCCAGCCTGGGTGACTGTCTCAAGGGCAAGGAGGGGAAGAAGCCAGTCTGACCCTGACTACTGCAAGAAATCTTTGCCCTGACTGTGTATGTAAGTGCTTGTCGTCTTCCTGCTCTTTCCTTTTTTTTTTTTTTTTTTTTGAGATGGAGTCTCACCCTGGGTTGGAGCGCAGTGGCACGATCTCGGCTCACTGCAAGCTCCGCCTCCCGGGTTCAAGAGATTCTCCTGCCTCAGCCTCCCGAGTAGCTGGGACTACAGGCGCGCTCCACCGCGCCCGGCTAATTTTTTATATTTTTAGTAGAGACGGGGGTTTCACTGTGTTAGCCAGGATGGTCTCGATCTCCTGACCTCGTGATCCGTCCGCCTCGGCCTCCCAAAGTGCTGGGATTACAGGCGTGAGCCACCGCGCCTGGCCTCCTCTTCTAACTGTGAAAGAAAAAGAAAGAGGAAGGTCACTTCTGAGAGCTTAAAGCCAGATTTCCTCTGAAAGTCTAGCCGGCCAGTTAAAATGCGTCAGAGTCTATTCATGGCAGCAAAGAGTAAAACAGAATGCCCTTTCTCTAGTAAGGGTATGTAAATAACCACCGGCTTCTGACCCCAGAACTATCAGAAGTCCTGAAGCAGAGAAAGAAAGAGACTCTAGTTTCTGAAACTCTGAAAAGCTAGGACTTCGTGGCACTGGACACTTAAAAGATTGTTTTTACAAAATAGGAAAAACAGAGTTAGGTAAAGAAATGGTTAGAACTAAAGTTGAAGTTTAATGGGAGGTAGATACAGGAAGTTTGCACTTCCCTGTTTGTATTTCTTTATATTTCGCTCTAAAATATATAAGCATTATAAACAATGGTAAGTAACTAATAGCGACCTAAAAATTTATATTCTTATTTTAATCTTATTTAATTTAATTCTTATTTAATTAAAATCACGTTTTGGGAGAATATCAACATAAATGACCAGATTCCTATTTTGTCTTGCTGGTTATGGTTGGGGAAAGCTTTTGTTTGGAGAGGGGAGTGCTGTGGAGAAATAACCCAGTTACCTAGTGGCAGATACAAGGCATCCAGACATGGAAACTGGGAGGAAACAAACACTTTCCGGAGCGAGCTTACAAGCTCAGCCTTGGTGCTCCGTCTGCGTCATAAGTGGCTCCCTGCCTCCAGTGCCTGGCGCCGTGCCTGGCACCACGTGGGCGGCCAGCATCATTTGTTGGACTGAATTGTAAAATGAGGTCATTTCCACAAAGGGATTTGTTGTCTGATCAGAAGACAGAATGCAAACCATAAGAAAATAAATATAATAATTTGTCTTCCTTTTTGTGTTTTTGTATTTTTTTGGTATGTATTTTGTTAATTAAAATTTTTTTCACCCAGTATGTTTTAGACAAGACAGTAGAGGCACAGAACACAATATAGATAACTCTCACTGCCTGAATTCTCACTCTACAAATATTCCCTGTAATGGCTTGCATCCATTTTTATCCCACATGCAGTACCCTAATTGAAAACCTATAAAATATCTGCATGCTGGGGCCAGTGAAAACTTATAATTTGAACACAAGTTTGGGCAGGAGGGCATAGGGTGCCCTGCAGTCGGATCTAGCTGCGTTGCCTGCAAGATGGCTTCTATCTTGCTTGCATTGCTTGTTGTGCTATTTAAACCTGTGTGTTATCATCGTCATCTTCGCCACATTGTTAAGTGAAAACGTTTTCTAAAAAAGTGGAAAAGTCTGTGAAGAAAGTATAGGAACCAAAAAACCTAATCACTAAAAAGAAGATTGAGAGTGAAAAAGCGTTTTGAGAAAGGATAATAAATTAAAAAAAAGTATAAGCAGGTAAAAGGACAACCTAATTTGTATTAGATATTAAAAAATGGTATTTTTGAACGTAGTATTTGTCTATACTCACTAATTAGAACTAATGAGAATTAAATGTAATTGGCATTTTAAATACTTTATACCTTTCAGAAACCTTTATGGATTATTACATAGATTTATGATAGTGTTTAAGTGAAATTTGGGGAAATTTCTTGGGGTTTTAAAAAATGCATTTTTATTTTTTATTTACAGTAATTATTGCTTCTTTGATTTTCTTATGTTAAAATTAAAGAGTACTAAATTTTTAAAAAAAAATGAAATATAGGCTCTAGTTATCTAAAATTTCGAAATCTAAAACATTTTCCAGAATAAATTGGATTTGAATGTCTCAGGATGCCTGAGGTCACAGACTGAAAGCAGAATTAAATGGTGTTATGAGCAAATGTTCTTTTTCACATCTAGAAAGGCCTTTTAACTACAAAGAATTTAATTTTTTTGTTGTTGCTACTTAGAAATATTTGGCAAGCAAATGACTCTAGATAATGTGTCTAAGAGAACTTCAAAGAGTCCTCTGATACTGAAGTAAAGTTTGAATCCTAAATCAAATTTTAAAAAAACAACGCACACATTTGAAATAGTTGAGACCTTTACAAATTACCTTTCTCCAAAAAGAAAAAAAAAATGAATGTGAAAGCCACAGTTGGTCCATGGACTATTACAGTTGTTCCTAGCTGGTTTCTCTATCTCTGGTCATCCCTGTCCCTCCTTGTCTCCATGGTCAATATATAAATCTCTCAGAATTCTCTGGTGAAACACTATTTGATCATAACAGCTTCAGGTTCAGGAAATATTAACTCTCCATTTTGTGTGTGTGTCAAATTAAAATGTCTCCTTCCAATGATCCAATTCCTGCCGTGTTTCCAAGCCTCCTTTGACTATAACCTGTAGGCGTGCCCTTCCTTATATGTTACTTTGTGGTTCTCCAAAATCTTGTGTTGGCAGACCCTTTTGTGCTCAACTAGGGACACTGCTCAAATCTGCTTTATTCTGTTCAATTAGCTAGTCCTCTTGGACACATGTACAATAGGGACATATCCCTCTATACCTTCAAGCACAGGGTACACATAGGGTTAAATACTGCTTGTAAAATGAATGGATCAGTATAACATTATCTGCCTAAGTAACCATTGCCAGTCCTGAGAGACATCCATCCTTTTAAATACAAAGCTGAGCTCTCAAAATGTAAAAGAAATCCCTAAAGGAATAAGAAATCAGATTTATAAATCCATGCTCCATGCCAAGCTGTCCAGAGGAATTTTTTCAGTTGGTCAAATAGAAGTTTTGATTTAAACCATAATAAAGAGGAAAAGAAATAAGGCCTTTTTTCTGTGGGACCTGAACCAAGACCTCTGGAGAGCACTGTTGGTGGAACCACAGGGCCACACTTCCTGAAGAACCATGCTTACTCACCGAAGGAGAATCAGAAAAAATGCATGCTACTTCTGGATGCATACAAGGATTATTTTATCATTTACTGTTATCCCTTTCTGAAACCCCACTAAAATGGGAGCAAAGAAAATTTTTAATTCACAGGAATAAAGAGGTGCAGGAGAAAATCAGTAATGGTAAAATACTGGAAGCTTAAAAACATATCAAAGAGCAGCAACTGACTTAGAAGAACTCTACAAGGGTGAATCCTAATCCTATACTGGGGAAATTAAAAACAAAACAAAACAAAACAAAAAAACCCAGACTTTTAATTTTAAAATCTCCCAAAAGCTTAGAACTGGCAGGAGGAACCTCTAGGAAATGAAGGTAAAGTTAAAAATGAAATAATTGATTGCAAGTCATTTTAAGAAGCAGTTAATCTCCACATTTCCACCTCCCTCCTACTTGTTCCTCCTCCTATACCATAGGTAACTGTCCCTTCCCAAATGCAGAAAAGTGACCAGAGATTTAGTCACTGAAGGATGTAAGACAATCACGAGACTTCCAGACATCAGGCCCTGCTTAGGACAGGTGCATAATTCTGAAAACAGAGCATCAATTGAATGCTGAGATCCTTAGCCTGTTCTCTCACTAGTTCCCAGGACGTATGCAGCTAGCACTAAACATCCCAGACAGGAGAATGGAAGACTTCCTGGAGCCTCTGACAAACACAAGAGGAAGATCCAAAGCTACTGATGCCAAGGAGTTCCCCAAAGATATGTCTCAGCCGCAACCCAAACCCTCACTCTCAGAGCTTCCAATCAGGTCACTGGTGCTCCCATAGCCAGTAAATATGAACAGACACTCAAGGGCCATTAGATATCAAAGAAAGCCTCTATCATGATGCATCTAAACCAAATCAAACAAACAAAAACCATGTAAACAGTGTGGTAAAGCAACTTAGAAAAAATGGAGACTATGCAGGAAGAAAAAAACATTTTTTAAAAGAACTATCATTAATATTCTCACAGAGATGTGGAAAGATACTAATATATTTTCTTTTCTCAAAGGGATGAGAGAAGAAAAGATATTACCAAAAACAACCCAGAATGCCAAAAACAAAACACAAAAAAGAAAAGAAACAACATTCAGAAAACAAAATGTAATAAAAGAGTTGAAAATCACCCAGGCTAAAGTAAAACACAAGATGGAAAATATTATTGAAAAGAAAAGAAAGCCAGAGGGCTAGTTCAGAAAGTTTCAATACCCAGACAACAAAATAGTTCAAGATATTTTCCCCTATTAAATTCAATTAAATTTGGCCTAAGCTGCCTCCGTATTCTGAATTCTTACATAGCAAACTGCAACCTCAGCATGTACACAAATGGCAACCCACCTTAAGAATATTCTTGCAACAATTAATAGTCACAGGCTGCCAGCTAATCAGACCATGTTCAAATAAGGCAAATGCAGTGCTGTATCCAAGCAAGCTATCTCTGTGTGTCACCTCCTCCTGTCTATAAAGAGCTCCACTTTCAGAGAGCTCCACTTTGCTCTCTGTGCTACCTCTATTGATTCTAGTTACTGCCTGACTCATGAATCACTCTTGCTTAAATAAACTCTGCTGGCCTGGTGCAGTGGCTCACGCCTGTAATCCCAGAACATTGGGAGACAGAAGCGGATGGATCACAAGGTCAGGAGTTTGAGACCAGCCTGACCAACATGGTGAGACCCCGTCTCTACTAAAAATACAAAAAAAAAAAAAAAAAAAAAATTGCCGGGTGTAGTGGCACACACCTGTAATCCCAGCTACTCAGGAGGCTGAGGCAGGAGAATAGCTTGAACCCCGGAGGTGGAGGTTGCAGTGAGCCGAGATCACGTCACTACACTCTAGCCTGGGTGACAAAGTGAGACTCAGTCTCATATTAAATTAATTAATTAATTAATTAATTAATTCTGCTAAATTGAATTTGTCTAAAGTTTTTCTTTTAACACCCCGAATGGCCAGATATGTGTTTCCAGAGACAAAAGACTTATCAAGCACTCAGTTATATAGATGAACAAAACCCATACCAAGTAAAAACTCAAGACTATGTTTATTAGCAGGGAAAATAAAAAGTAGTTCAGAAAAGGCAGAAAATATTTAAGTTACTTTATTCATCTTTAAATAGAGTTTGTATAATTTAAAATAGTAAATGCAAAATAAAGATGGTCCACATCAGTATTAGGATATAACTGTGCAAAATGAACTATCTATTGTCATTTCTGGAATTAACTTTGTGGGGCAGGAGAGTGAATGGTATAATGGAGGAGGTAAAGCAAAACAGCTAAACCTGGTCTGCCAACCTCGGGAATTTACTTGTAACGACTGAAATAAAAAATCAGGAAGTGGTAATGTAAGCATGTTTTTAAAAGAAATATGGAGGTAAATGCCAAAAATGTTTGTAAAAAGAGAGGAATGTGGTTGATGCAGACAGGGGTAATTAGAAGGTATGCTTTTTTTTCTTTTTCTGCTTTTTTTGCCTTTTATTTTTAATAATCAGCTCTGTGAAAAATAGGAGTCTTTAAACTACATAGGGATATATTTTTATAAAATCTGTGTCTGTTTATATGCACACATGGATATGCACACATACACATATATGTATATATATTTTACAAATGTGTGTGTATGTGCAATTTAATTGTTTATTTCCACTTTTATTTCTGTCAGTTTATATAAAGATAAATCACAAGAAAATTTTTCTTTTTGCATCTGGACTTCGGGGGTGTGGTGGAGTAGGGACAAAAAAAAGTACCCCTAGAACTCTTAACTATAGGCTGACCTCATAAGGGTGGGGGTTAAGAATTCTTATTTTAGAAGATTTTGTTTACTGATGTATTGTGTGCTACCATGACAGTGCTGGCATATAGTAAGCACTCAATAAATATTTGCTAATGAAAAACGAATGAAAATAGATCTCAATTAACAGAATACAATATTATGTAAGACAAAAAGGAAAATCCTTGAATGTTTGAAAAAAAATGGAGGTATTAATTTTGGACTTCGTTAAGATTAATATACTGCTAAAAGTTTAAGTCTAACCTCTCAAATAATTGAAATAGAACACTGAACTTCCAAATTACTGTAAGAGGAAAAAAATTGAATTAAGAAAAATGACCTATCTAAAAAAACAAAAATAAAGAAAGAAGAGTGTTTAAAAGTAGGACAAATAGGAAACATGAAATACAATGGTAGAAATAAATCTAAATGAATAAATAATTATAATAATTGCAAGTAGACTAAAAACTTACCAATTGAAGGACAGAGATGATTAAAACAAAAAGTCAGCTTTATACTGTTTACAAAAGACACATCTTAAATGTAAAGACACAAGATGCAGAAATGTCAAAAGTAAGAGGCAAGTTAGTAATTCAGGCAAATATTAATAGAAAAAAACTCATGTATTTATATTAATATCAAACAAGAAAGACTAATGCAAAAAGCTTACTGAAGATTAAGATAATTAAATATTGTTTTAATTCTATCCTATTCTATACCTAATAATATAGTTTCAAACATATAAAGCAAAAATTGACAGAACTATGAAAAGAAAACATCAAAAATCTCCATACTTAGTGAAATATTTTAATGCAATCACCACAACAATATTAAATTAATAGATTAAGCAATCAACTACCAGTAGATTTAAATGATATTATCAACATTTATTCCAGTAGCCATATATAGTACTCTGAATCTACCAATTGGCAAATGTACACCTGCTCAAGTAAAGCAACACTTATGAACATGTATTATTAGGTCATTAAACAAGTCTCTGTAAGTAGGAAAGTTGTCATATCATAGATACTATCTATTCTGACCAAAATGGAACTAAGTGGTTTTTTTTAAAAAGATAACAAACCCAAGATTTTTGAAAATTTAAAAATGCCTCTAAAAAATCCATGTACTGAAGAATAAATCAAGGTGGAAATCGGAAAAAACATAAGCTTAAATGATAGTAAAATACTACATATCCAATTATGTGTAACACAGAAAAGGTGATATTAGTGGTGATTTTGCAGACTTAAATATTTATATTAGAAAATAAAAAAGAATGGAAATGAATACGTTAAATGTCTTAAGAAATTGCAAAAAGAACAACAGAATACACACAGAGAACAAAGTCAAAAGTTGATGTTTTGAGATTTTAAAGACTGACACTTCGTAACTAGATGGATTTTGTAGCAGGACGAGCCTTGGACAAAACTCCTCAGACACCGGGTTGAAGAAGGAAGTGACTTTATTCGGCCGGGACCTTTGGCAGACTTGCATCCCAAAAACCAGGCTCCCTGAGAGAGAAATGCCTGCCCCTTACAGCTCTAAGGGGGTCCATGTGAAAGGGTCGTGAGCTATTGAGCAAGCATGGGGTACGTGGCTGGGGCTGCATGCATTGGTAATCAAGACAGAACAGAACAGAAAGTTTCACAATGCTTTCTCATGCTTTCACAATGCTTTCACAATACCTGGAATCTATAGATAATACAAGCAGTTACGTCAGGGGTTGGTTTTTTAACTACCAGACCAGGCCTGGGGTGCAGCACCGGGCTGTCTGACTGTTGATCTCATTTTTGCCTTTCTTTAACTTTTACTTCCTCTTTCTTTTTCTGAGGTATGAGGCAATAAGAGAGGTGGTCTCCTTCCTTTAATTTTTTTAAAAAAGAAAGAAGGAAAATAATGAATATTGGAATTTTAAAATCACTCATAATTATAGACATAGAAGATAGTTTTAAATATTGAGACTATTGAACAATTACATATGTTAAAGTTTGAAAACTTCGGTCAAAGAGAAAATATTGCACATCAAACTGACTAAAAAATAAATAGAAAATCTGCATATTGCTATAATTATTAAATAAGTTGAATAAGGATAAAAATTTACCCACACAGATACATTCTCACCTAAGACTCAGACATTTTAGTGGTGAGTTCTGTAAAACAGTCAAGAAACAAGTAATTCCAATATATATAAATACCTCCAGATAATAGACAAAGAAGAAATACTAACCACTTATTTTACCAGGCTAATAGAACTTTGAAGCAAAAGCATACTAGGACAGTAAGAAAGAAAAATCACGTATCAACCCATTAATAAGCAGAGATACAGAATTCAAGACAAAATACTAGAAAATCGGCCAGGTGTAGTGGCTCACGTCTGTAATCCCAGCACTCTGGGAGGCCAAGGTGGGTGGATCACCTGAGGCCAGGAGTTCGAGACCAGTCTGGCCAACAAGGTGAGACCCTGTTTCTACTAAAAATGCAAAAATTAGCCAGGGATAGTGGTGCACACCTGTAGTCCCAGCTTCTCAGGAGGCTGAGGCAGGAGAATACCTTGAACACAGGAGGTGGAGATTGCAGTGAGCTGAGATGGTGCCACTGCACTCCAGCTTGGGTGACAGAGCGAGATTCTGTCTCAAAAAAAAAAAAAAAAAAAAAAAAAAAAAAAAAAAAGCCTAGAAAATCAAAGCCAGCAATGTATTAAATCTTTCTCTCTCCCCCCTGTCTCACACATACACAAAATTGAAAAAATGTACTACCATCATTTTCTATACTAACCAATTAAAGAAAAAACTATGATTACCGCTATAGATTCTAGAAAAAATTTAACAAAGGTTAACACTGGTTCATGTTAAAAAGAGTATTGTATTAATTAGAATTACAATCATCTGCACATAACAGAAATCTCCTTCAAACATCAAGAGAAAAAAAAATCATTTCTTTCTCGTGCATGTGGCATTCAAAGGCTAACAACAGTGATGGTATAGTGATTCTATGGCATCATCAGGGACCTAGGCTTCTCTCTAGTTGGCCATCACAATGTTTGGCTTCAATTTCATGGTCCAAGACAGCCATCATACATCTGCTTCCCATCCCTCCTGTGGCAGTTCCTATTTTCCAAATATGGCCACAGCAATATCTCTCATCCTGAATATTCTTCTGCAATGTGACCTTTCCATTCTCCCACCAAAGAATGGAGTTATTTCTCTACTCCCATGAATATTGAAAGATTTTCTGCCTTGACCAATAAAGTGTGCAGAAATGACACTGTGCCAATTCCGGGCGTATCCCTTAACTGGACTCATGGCTCCTGCTTCCTTCCTCCTAGCAACCAGGCTCAAGCTGACTATTCTGAGACCACCATGCTGTGGGAAAAGCCCAAGCTCCATAGAAAGGCCCTGGAGGAAGAGAAGTCACGTGAAAAGAGATCAAGGAGCACAGAGGTGCCAGACGTAAGAGTGAAGAAGTCATCCTGGAAGTGGACGCCCCAGCCATAGCTATCTCAGTTGACACCATGTGGATCAGAGATAAACCATCCAGCCAGACCCTTTCTGAATTCCTGATCTGTGAAACTGTGAGCAATGTTAAATGTTTGTTTTGAGCCTCTGAGGTTATGCAGTTTCCTTCATAGCAATATATAACCTGAATATCTCTCTTTTAAGGAGTCTTCCCAGACATCTCACACAAAACTTGGCTTTAATTTTCTTGGCCCAAACTTAGTTACATGGCCACACTTAACAATAAGTAAGTCTGGGAATTGTAGTCTTTTCCCTGGGCTGCAATGTTCTCAACTAAAAATCAGGGTTCTATTACCAAGGGGGAAGGGAAGAATAGGTAAGAGAATTGAAAACAGCAGTCAGTCTCCAACAAAATTTATGTCTAATCCAGTGAGTCTCAAAATGTGGTCCCTGGGCCAGCAGTATCGGTAGCACCTGGAAATTTGTTAGAAATGAAAATTCTCTGATTCTACCTGAGACCTACTGAATCAGGAATCATGGGGCTAGGATCCAGCAATCTGTGATTGTTGTGATTCACTGGTCAAGGAAATTCTGATACACACAGAAGTTTGAGAACCATTGGTCTAAACTTAAAGGAAATGATTCTTCCTGGTGAAATGTCGGAAACATTTCCTTTAAAATCAGGAACAGACCAAAGATGTCCAGATTCATTGCTTCTATTTAACATCATGCTTTCTATACTGGCCAGTGCAGCAAGAAAACAAAAAGAAATAAATAAATGTAAAAGAAAAGACAAAACTGTCATATTCACTGTTGATTTGATTTTGTATATTTAAAATAAATTCAAGTTCCAAGTTACTGATTGTATGAATGTACAAAAATTGGTTTCTTCCTATACGGCACAACAAATTTTTTAGATACCATTGGTAATGGCAAGCAGTAGTTACCCAGGAATGAATCTAACAGCAGAACTGCATTTATTTGGGGTAGAAAATGATAAAATGTTTTGAGACATTAAAAAAGACTTAAACAGGCCAAGCGCGGTGGTTCATGCCTGTAATCCCAGCACTTTGGGAGGCCAAGGCAGGTGGGTCACCTGAGGTCAGGAGTTTGAGACCAGCCTGGCCAACATGGTGAAACCTCATGTCTACTAAAAATACAAAAATTAGCTGGGCATGGTGGCCCACGCCTGTTGTTCCAGCTACTAGGAAGGCTGAGGCAGGAGAAAAGCTGGAACCGGGGAGGTGGAGGTTTCAGGGAGCCAGGATGGCACCACTGCACTCCAGCCAGGGCAACACAGCAAGACTTCATTTCAGAAAAAAAAAAGACTTAACAATTAGCTTTATGATGTTCATGTACAGATAGACTTAATATCATGAACTCTCCTGCATCTCCAATTTAATCTTTTTATTTGCCATAATTATAATTTTATAATTTTTTAAAGCCAGCATGGTTTTTCCGGGTAAGTTCATTCTAAAATTTATATGAAAAAGTGAAAGTTCAATGATAGTCCAGATATTTTTGAAGAAAAAGGATGAAGTGGAGGGGATTGCCCCTACCATCTATATATCAAGATTTATTTCGAAGCTATGGTCATTGAGATAGTGAGGTATTGACACAGGATAGAAATATAAATGAATGGAATAGACTAGAGCATCCAGAAATATACATACATGGAACATTTATCTAAGATAGGAATGACATTTAAGATTGATAAAGAAAAGACTGACTCTGATAGGCACCCCTCACTTTATTGTGTCTCTCCATATTGATACTGAGTTTTTTACAGTTTAAAAGTTTGTGGCAACCCTGCATCCAGCAAGTTCATTGGCACCATTGTTGAGCAGCCTGTGCTCACTCTTTGCCTCTGTGTCACATTTTGAAAATTCTTGCAATATTTCAACCTTTTTCATTATTATTATATCTGTTGTAGTGATCTGTGATAAGTCATATTTGACGTTACTAATGTCATTTTTGGAGCATGTCATCAACTGTGCCCATAAAAGACAGAGAACTTAATGGATACATCTTGTGTGTTCTCTGACTGCTCCACAGACTGGCCATTCTCCCTTCTCTCTCCCTCTCCCCAAGCCTCCCTATTTCCTGAGATATGACAATATTGAAATTAGGCCAATTAATTACCCTATAATGGCCTCTACGTGTTTAAGTACAAAGGAAGAGTCACACATGTCTCATATTAAATCAAAAGCTAGAAATAATTAAGCTTAGAGAGGAAGGAATGTTGAAAGCTGAGAAAGGCCAAAAGCTAGGCCTTTTGCATGAAACAGCCAAGTTGTAAATGCAAAGGAAAAGTTCTTGAAGGAAATAAAATTGTTATGCCAATGAAAAGTGAAACAGCCTTATTGCTGATATAAAGTTTTAGTGGTTTGAATAGAAGATCAAACCAGCCACAACATTCCCTGAAGCCAAACCCTAGTCCAGAACAAGGCTATAACTTTCTTCAATCCTGTGAAGGCTGAGAAAGGTGAGGAAGTGGCAGAAGAAAAGCCGGAAGCCAGCAGAGGCTGGTTAGTGAGGTTTAAGGAAAGATGCCATCTCCATAACATATATACAAGGTGAAGCGACAAGTACTGATGTAGAAGCTGAAGCAAGTTATCCAGAAGATCTAGGCGAGATCACTGATGAAGGTGGCCACACTAAACAACATATTTTCAATGTAGATGAAACAGCTATGCATTGAAAGAAAATGCCATCTAGGGTTTTTATAGCTAAGTAGAAGTCAATGTCTGACGTCAGAGCTTCAAAGGATAGGCTGACTCTTGTTAGGGGCTAATGCAGCTGATGATTTTAAGCTGAAGTCAATGCTTCTTTACTATTTTTGAAAATCCTAGGGCTCTTAAGAATTACGGTAAATCTGTTCTGCCTGTACTCTGTAAATGGAAAAACAAAGCCCAGATATGATAGCAGATCTATTTACATGATGCTTTACTGAATATTTTAAGCCCACTGTTGAGACCTACCATTCTGGAAAAAAGATTACTTTCGAAATATTACTGCTTATTGACAATGTACCTAGTCACCCAAGACCTCTGATGGAGATGTACAAGGAGATGAATATTTTCATGCCTGTTAAGATAACACCTATTCTGCCGCCTGTGAATCGAGCAGTAATTTTGACTTTCAAGTCATTATTTAAGAAATACATTTTATAACCCTATAGCTGTCATAAATAGTGAGTCCCCCGATGGATCTCAGCAAAGTGAATCGAAAACCTTCTGGAAAGGATTCACCATTCTAGATGCCATTAAGGACATTCGTGATTCATGGGAGGAGGTCAAAATATCAACATTACCAGGAGTTTGGAAGAAGTTGATTCTAATCCTCATGGATAACTTTGAAGGGTTCAAGACTTTAGTGGAGGAGGTAACTGCACATGTGATGGAAATAACAAGAGAACTAGGATTAAAAGTGAAGACTGAAGATGGGACTGAATTTCTGTGATCTCATGATCAAACTTTAACAGACGAGGAGTTGAGTTGCTTCTTGTGAATGAGCAACGAGAGTGATTCCTTGAGATGGAATCTACTGCTTGTGAACATGCTCTGAACACTGTTGAAATACAGCAAAGGATTTAGAATATTACATAAACTTAGCAGACAGAGCAGTGGCAGGGTTTGAGTATTAACCCCAATTTTGAAAGAAGTTCTACTGTGGGTAAAATGTTGTCAAACAGCATCTTATGCTCCAGAGAAATCTTTCCTGAAAGCAAAATTAAATCAATGCAGTGAACTTCATTGTTGTCTTATTTTGAGAAATTGCCACAGCCACCTCAACCTTCAGCAACCACTGCCCTGATAAGTCAGCAGCCATCAATATCAAGGCAAGACTCTCCACGAGCAAAAAGATTACTACTCACTGAAGGCTCAGATGATCATTAGCATTTTTTAGCAATAAAGTATTTTTAAAATAAGGTATATAGATTGTTTTTATAGACGTTATGCTATTTCACATTTAATAGACTACAGTATAGGGTAAACATAACTTTTATATGCACTGGGAAACCAAAAAAAAAGTGCGACTTGATTTATTGAGCTATGTGCTTTACTGCAGTGGTCTGGAACTAAATCTGCAATATCTCTGAGGTATGCCTGTCACTAATTAATGCTGGACCAATGAGCCTCATGTAAAGTAGTAATACTGGATACCAACATCATTACAAAATCAATATTAATTCCAATAGAATTAAAGACAAAATGTAAAAACTTAAGATTTTTGGATAAAATTCTAAGATCATATTTTTAAGATTACAATGTAGGAAAAAACTTATACCAGATACCAAAGGCACAAATCATAAAGGAAGAGACTGATGAATTAGACTACATTAAAGTTGAAAACTTCTATAGAGCAAAAGAAATCATGTTTAAAAAGGACATATGACAGACTGAGAGAAGATATTACAATATATATCTGATAAATAATCTGTACCCTAAAAATATAAACATCTCTTGAAGCAATCCAATTTTGGAATCCTGTACCCGTGTAATGTATTTTGTAGCAAAAAAATCAAGGATTAGAATTAAAATATATGATTTAAAATAAAGTACAACTGAAGAAATAATTAGTTGAATGAGTAAATGATAAAATAGATAATACACTTGCTCTTAACCAAAAGGTGAAGAAGTGATAAAACATTAAAACAAAAATGAAGGCCAGGCACAGTGGCTCATGCCTGTAATCCCAGCACTTCCGGAGGCTGAGGTGGGTGGATCACATGAGGGCAGGAGTTTGAGACCAGCCTGGCCAATGTGACAAAATCTGTCTCTACTAAAAGTACAAAAATTAGCCAGGCATGGTGGTGCAAGTAAACCCAGCTACTCGGGAGGCTGAGGCATGAGAATCACTTGAACCCGGTAGGCAGACATTGCAGTGAGCCGAGATTGTGCCACTGTACTCCAGCCTGGGGGACAGAATAAGACTCTGACTCAAAAACAAAAAACTGAAATGAAAAAATTGCTAAAATGCAGCTCAGATATTCAAAGAGGTAGAAAATATGAAAGAGAAGTTAAGAGATATAGAGGACATATTGAGGAGTTCTGATCAGTATTCAGTTAGAGCTCCAGAATGAAAGGATGGAGGATATGGGGCAAAGGAAATATTTGCAGAGATAACTGCTGAGACTTTTCCAGACCTGATCAATAGCAACAACCACACCAAAGAACAATTTGTGAATTTAGCTTTACTGAAACTGAGCATATTCACTTGTCAACAACTCAGCAATCTTACCTCTAGGTATGTATATACCATAAATAATTTCTTGCATATGTGTATGTGGTAACATGTATAAGAATGTTCATTATGTCAGTGTTTGTAATTGAAAAATACTGGAAACATCAATAGGTGAGAAATAAATAAATTATGTTATATCCACATAATGGAATGCCACGCATCAGTAAAAATGAATAAACTGGAGTTACATGTGTCAGCAAAAATCAATTTCACAAACACATTGAGGAATAAAACCAAGTTGCAGAATATACAGTATGATGTCATTTATTTAAAATATACAAAAGTGTAAGACAATGTATATATCCCTAAGAGATAAGTGCAAATATACGTTTTGTATAAAGAAATGCTCGGGAACAATAAACAGCAAACTCTGGATGAGGATTCCCTTTGAAGATATTGGGGAGAGGAGAAGTCATGATCAGAAATGAGAGCCAAAGGATTCTTCACTTCTTTTGGTAATGTTGCATTTCTTAAGGTGAATGGAGGATTCATAAGTACTTTACATTGCTCTTTATAGCCTTTTTTATGCCCAAAGTATTTCAAAATACATTTTTTAAGCAGCTAAAAGACCTTTGAGACATAACTGAGAATGTCCAAGCATTGAGGCTATTTTAACTGAAATGCTATTATTATAATAGTTTCTGGAGACATTCAAAGATACATAAAATTCAGTTTATCCACCTGTTGTTCTTGACGCTTAATCTTCCTCTCTCTCCTGGAATACACTGAATTTCCTCTAGACTAGCAATATAATACATCTTCAATGACATGTATTTTCTTTTTCCTCTCAACTTTCATCTTCTCAGCTTAGAAACATATTTTAAGTCTCCGCTAGCCTTAACAAATAAATAAGCAACACCTGTTACTTATACACTTGTGACTTTTTTGCTTCCCTTCTCACCCAGGTTCTTGGAGGAACAGCCCAGGCTTCCTATGTCTAACCCATCACTTCTACTCACTCTGCAAAACACTATAATCTGACTCCTGTCCACTTGACTGGAAGGGCCCATTTTAAGGTGTTAACATCGCATTGCAAGTCAAATTCAAAGTAATTTTTCAGCTTCATAGACACCTACTGTATTTGACACTGTTGATCTCTCCTTTCTTCTTGAAGTTCCTTCATCCCTTCATCCCTTGGGTTCTGTGATACTCTTTTCTTCTTCTCTGCACACCTGTCTATTGCTCTTCTGTATTGTCATCATCTCTGAGTTGTCACCTTTGACATAAATCATGTGACCAAACACAGATAAGCGTGTTTCTGACTCTGTTCTGTTCCATTCATCAGTTTGTCTATCCTCATTCCAAAACCACACTACCTTAGTTACTACCTCTATGATAGATCTTGATTTATAAAAATATAAATATAAGCGTTGTTCTCTTCAAGATTGGCTTGGCTATTATTGGCTCTTTGAATTTACATAAAATTTTAGAAAATTGCTTTCTTTTTACTTTTCTAAGAGACAGAGAGAGTGTCTCACTATATTGCCCAGGCTGGTCTTGAGCTCCTGGCCTCAAGAAATTCTACTGCCTTGGCCTCCCAGTGCTGGGATTACAGGTGTGAGCCACTGCACCCATCCTAGAAAATTGATTTTTTAAAAGTATTTTTCCCTAGATTTGTCCCCAACATTTTTTGGAAATTTAAAAAAATTCCAAAGTCTGAGAATATCTAACCTAGTTATTCTTACTCATTTTAAGACTCAGTTAGGGGCGGCTTCCTCAGAAACCTCTCCGTCTGCCTCACAACAGGTTGTTTAGGTTCCCATCTTACACTTACCACTTATTGCCCTTGTAACTACCTTGTAATTATCACTGCACATTTTCCTTGAGAGATCTTTCTGGAAATAATAACAACAATAATTATTATTGCTTATGTGGTATAATTACTTCTATTCAATATCTTCCACAGCCCCTATGCAGTAGATATTAATAAACTAATAGATTAGAGTACTGAGATATAGAAAGATAAACCACTTGAGATCACACAACTGAGTAACTTTTAAAGTTAGAATTCAAACCCAGTTGTGTCTGATTCCAAAGCCTGATTTTTTTCCCACTATGTAATCTCCCTCTGCTAATGATGTAATACTTAATCGTGGAATTTAAATTTAATTTGTTAGAGATTTGATGCTTACTTTTTCTTTTTGAGATAGTGTCTTGCTCTGTCACTCAGGCTGAAGTGCAGTGGTCTGATCATAGCTCAACGTAACCTCAAAATCTCAGCTAATTTTATTTTTGTAGAGACAGGGTCTTGCTATGTTGCCCAGGCTGGTCTTGAACTCCTGGCCTCAAGCAATCCTCCTGCCTTGGCCTCCCAAGTTGCTGAAATTTACAGACAGGAGCCACTAGGCCCAGCTGTTGATATTTACTTTTAAAAACCTAATGGACTAATAACTGTGTAACAAATAAATAATATGTAATAATATGCATAATATTTAATATATGTAAATAAGATATATTTATCAAGATAAATGTTAATGTTAATTTTTATTTTTTTAAATTTATTTATTTTTTGAGATGGAGTTTCACTCTTGTCGCCCAGGCTGGAGTGCAGTGGTGCCATCTCAGCTCCCTGCAACTCCCACCTTCCGGGTTCAAGCAATTCTCCTGCCTCAGCTTCCTAGTAGCTGTGATTACAGGCATGTGCCACCATGCTCAGCTAATTTTATATAAAGTTTAATTTTTAAATACGACATTTAAAATTTTTTTTCCATACGTATTCTGCTTAAGTACCATATTTATTTTTTAAACTAAATAAAAAAATAATGTTTATGTTTGAATTATTTGTTGCTGAGGAACAAATTACTTGCTCTATGCCAGAACTTACTGGCATAGAACAACAAGCATTTTATTCTCTTCATAAAGTGTGTGGGTCAGAGCACAGCAGGAAGGGCTTGTCCCTGCTCCACCATGCCTGGGGCCTCAGCTGGGAAAGCTGGAATGGCTGGGGGTAACTTGAACAACTGGGAGGTGGAAGCATCTGGCAGCTCCTTCGTTTACGTGCCCGGTGCCTGCGCTGGGATTACTGAAAGGCTGGGCTCAGCTGAAGCTGTCAACCAGAGCGCCTAGGCAGGGCCTCTCCTGTGGCATGCGGCAGCTGGGATCCAAGACAGGGAGTGTGTCAGGAGAGCAAGCATTCCAAAGGAAACAAGGGGAAGCTGCAGGGCACTTTCTGCTCTGGTCTCAGAAGTCACACAGCAGCATTGCTGTGTTACTCAGTTGAAGCAGTCACACACTAGCTCAGATTTAAGGGGCGGGGGACCTAGAGCCTGCCTCTCAATAATAAAGGCATCAACAAATTTGGGGCCATATCTTAAAACCACCAAAGCTTACAAAAATATGTGGCCTTTAGTCATGTGTTGGATATCTGCACTTCACCGTTGGTATTTGCTGTTCACATTGGGCCTGAAAGTGTTACCTTCACAGCATCCACATTCAGCAGGAGAGATGCCACAGTTCAACAAGAGTTCCCACCACTCCTCACATCAGGAGGATCTGGGGGCCGTAAAATTACCGCTGAACTATATGCTATGAGAAATACATTCTGAATCTTCTATTCCTCTCTTCTTCCTAACGTCATGGACGATGAAAAGAACTGGCCTCATATGGTACCCTAGAGATGTGGTAGGGAGTGCTTCCCTGACTTAAGACATTTTCTTTTGACTTATGATAATGTGGGGAGATATTTGAATGAAGATAAATGACCATGTTTCACATTACATTTGAGTAGTAATGGGTACATTTATTGAGCATTAAACTTATTTGCTAGATGTGTGCTCAGCACTTAGTTGATCTTTCAACATCCTACGACCTTGCTGCTCAAAGTGTGGTCCTCAGATCAGAAGCAGCAGCACCACCTGGGAGCTTGTTAAAAATGCAGAACCCCAGGCCCTAGGCCAGACCTGCTAAGTCAGAATCTGCATTTCCGCAAGATTCCCAGGTGATTTGTTCATAAGTTAAAATGTAGAAGTACTGCTTTATGAAGCGGGTGCTATTACTATCTACCTTTTACAGAGTAGGCAACTCCGAAGGGTTAAGAAACTTGCTGATCACATTCAGAGAGAACAGAAAAAAGAAACTTGATGAAGAGTACACAATTTGTGAGTTAGAAGAGCTAAAATTCAAATTCAGGTCTGACTGACTCCAAAACCTATATTCTTCACAATATTCCATCGTGCCTCTCAGTAAATTTCACTGCATTAGCAAATGTGTTCCTTTACAGACAGTTATCATCTGTTTAAAGGGCGGTTGTGAAAGTCTCCAATAATCTGAAAAAGAGGCTCTGGAACAGGTATTGCCACCAAAACAGCATTATTCCATCA
Source organism: Papio anubis (assembly GCF_008728515.1). Taxonomy (NCBI): domain Eukaryota; kingdom Metazoa; phylum Chordata; class Mammalia; order Primates; family Cercopithecidae; genus Papio; species Papio anubis. Next base: position 191,799 of record NW_022159822.1, on the reverse strand, counting down.
CTTCACAAATCATTTAGCCCTCTGCCTCCACTTGCTCAACTGTGAGTTCCTTAAAAGACAGGACTGTTGTCCTATTTGTTGTTAAATCTGCAGAAATTAACCCAGAATCTGACACATAACAGAGTATCTGCCCCTAACAAACTCCTTAATTAATATACATTAGGCCTGTTTTTTCAAGTGAGTTGTATAGATTGTGGGCAGTTAACTGGGTACTAAGATTATTCTGCTATAAAAGAGGATGCAGGGGTCCTCCCTGGGGTTTCCTGCAGGCCAGGACTTCGGCAGCAGAAAACCACCAAGGCTGCTGCTCCCGACCCATTGGTGCAGCTTATCTCTCCGTCCAGGCAGCCCCCAGCCCAGCCCAGCAACGGGACTTCCTGAGAAAGGTTCTCCTTTCTTTCCTAGCCCTGGAGCACAGCTCCTCTGCGGCTATAATTAACTTCCTTCCACATGATTTATGCAGAAAGGACAGGACATGTGAAATGCAGGGAAGCTTGGTTATAATCCCTGTATTTCTGTGGTGCCACAATTTCTAAAGCGCTTTTTTAATTGATTGCATCTCATGTGTTCTTATTGAGAAATCTATGGAGAGAGGAACACAGACACTCAGCAATGTATAGTGGCTAGAGCAAGAAGTCCTGGCTTTCCCCGGACAATCCCCACCTGTGCACGCCATCCTGGTGTGATTGTTAACAAACAGCCTTTGTTCATGGTCAAATGTGCCCCTGTTTGGGTGATAAATTATATGGTCACCTTAGTCACTGGGGCTAAGTGGTGGTCCTGATGTCACCTCAGGAGTCAGAACGGGGCCAGTCCCTGATGCAGATTTGCTTTCTGGACCAGTGAACCATCTGTCATTAGGGCGTTTCCCCTAGTGTCGTCTTCAGGCCACCTGCTTCAGAGCCAGCTGTGAGCTGGGTGTCCACGCAGGTGCCCAGACCCACCTTGGTCCTACTCAGAACCAGAAGCTCCTTTTCGCTCTGAGCCTCAGTCTGATGCTCCCTCCTCTGACCTCAGCTTACCTTGAAGTCCCTGATGACTTTCTCTTCCCTAGGCACCCATTCTCCAACTCTTAGCACTGGGAACTGTTTGATTTCAGTTTGAAGGCCTCCATCTTGCCAACCCTTAGAAGGTGGCCTGAATACCACCCTGCCCTGTATCCCACAGCACTATTATTAGATGGGAACGTCAGAGGCTAGAGCTGAAATCCCTAGCAACCCTTTGTCCCCAGAGCGGAGGAGAGAATCGCCGGAAGGGACAGCCTAGCCTGAGGTTAGGCAGTCCAGTTCTCTTTCCTCTGGGCTCCGGAGGACTGCAGGCTAGCAGGAAAGAGCTGAGCTATTCTTAGCCGAGGTGTGGGAGCCTGGCAGGAGCTGCAGGCGCTGCCCCGAGGGTCAGAGACAGGAACTGGCCACCCACTCTGGCTGCTTCCCCTCTCTCCCTTGGCTGCCCCTCACACAAAGAAATGACCACCCTACTCCCTGCAACCAGCAGCAGTGCATGGCTCAGACATGGGTCACCCGTAGTCCCCTCAGTAGAAAGCACAGCTCTGCCTCCCTTTTATATTACAGTTTGTGGGTATATTTAGAGCTGAGCGGGGCCTCAGCCATCACCTCACTTTCTTCTTAGAACCCTAGCATCCTGATAGGTCAGGACTGAGCCCCACAGAAGGAAAATGATTTGTCCAGGGCCACACAGACATTCAGAGTCACGAAGAACTCTACTAAGAACTCTACCAGGGCCAGGTGGGGTCATAGTGTGTACAAGCTGTAAGTTTGGGCTAAGGTTTCCAAGTGTCAATCAGCAGACAGGCGCTATTTGTGCCAACATCTTTGCAGGTCCTCATAAAACAAAGACCACTTGTGTCATATTACCAACTGTGCTTTCATGGAAAGGATTTTACTTTTTCTGCATTTTTGCTCCTCTTATCTTGAGGTTGCAAAAAAGACCTTGCTTTATGAAATGACTCTAATAGTATATGACAATCCTAGGTCAGTCCCTAACGTTAAAACCTTTTTTTACTGATGTGTGAAGTAAAATATGTATTTAGGAAGCAATAGAGTGGAGAATACTCAAAAGAAAATAAAGATACACTTTATTCATTCATTTAATAAATGTTGAAAGTCTATTTTTGGCGTACACTGTACCAGAGCACAAAATACACCTGATTTCTACCCTCATGTTGCCTACAAATGGGGAAGACAAGAAATAAACAAGTCAATGTCACTGTAAAATGTGATAAGGGCGATGATGAGTTTCTAAAATAAAATACTATGAGAGGGAATAAAGGGAATGGTGAGATGCTTATTTTCAATTGGGTGGTTAGGGAAGACCAGAAGAGGAAGGGGAGCCACTTTGCAGAAAGTGAGCAGGGGAGAGAAGCAATTTGACAAAGGAACAGCTTGAGTAAAGTCTTGAGGTTGGAAAAGAGCTTGGGGAGTTTTAGGAGCTGGAGCAAGGGGGAGGGTCTACCAGATGAGGTGGGAGAAGCAGGTTGGAGTCCAGCCTCTTCAGGTCTTATGGAGGCTGAGAAGAGAAGAGTTTTTGATTTTATTTTCAAAGAAAAGGAAGTTATTGAAGGGTTTTCAGCAGGTGAATGAGATGGTCCAGTTTTAATTTTAAATACAAGGGATTGGCTCCAAGATTCCCTCCCCCAACTGTGGGTAACAAAATCTGCAAAGGCTCAAGTCCCTGATATAAAATGGTATAAAATGGCATAGTATTTGTATATAACCTATGCATATCCTCCTGGATACTTTAAATCATCTCTAGATTACTTATAATACCTAATGTAATACAAATGCTATGTAAATAGATATTATATTGTATTTTTTTGGGAATAATAACAAGAAAAAAGTATGCACATCTTCAATACAGATGCAATATTAGGGGGAATATTTTTGAATCCACAAATGCAGAACCCAGAGAAACGGAGGGCCAACTGTACTTTTCTCTACCTGCTGTGTGAAGAATGGACAGGAGCAACTCAAGAATGGTGCTAGGGAGACCAGAGTAGATACCAGTGATATTCCAGGTGAGAAGTGGTAGGTTCAAGACCTTCCTAGAGAAGATAATTTTCTATCTGTTGAGAAAATACACACACACATGCTAAATGAGTCAGGTCATCTGGCAAATGTAGTAAAGTCATATGTTTGGACACAGAGCTTTGGAAAGGAGAGCTGAGAACATTCCAAGACCTTCCCAATCCCTCTCTAGCTCCAATCTTTTACCCTGGGGTCTTCAGCTGGTTGCCGGGCTTGTTCCCCATAGGTTAATACATCCTCAGAGGAATCTCCGAGGCCCTGTCCCTAATGTCCCCAACCAACCCTCCCAAAGCTCTCCAGTTTGGATATGACCATTTCTGCAGAATGCACACATCTGGGAAGCAGCTGCCTGGCCACTCTCACAAAATCATCTCCCTGTAATCCAGTTAAAGCTGAAGTAGAGAGGAGGCATGGGGGACAAAGGAAAAATGTGAAGTCTGCCCAAGATGGGATCTGGGTAGATGTCAGGGGTACCACCCTGATCTTTGTAGACAGGCCTCCAGGGTAGCCACTGGGATTTCAACTGGCCTCTGTGTCTTCTTCTGATCCCCGCAAGACCAGATGTGTCCCACAGCTGTACACCATCTGCTACCCTCTACCCTAGAGGAAGCTACAGTTTAGAGCTTAAAGAAGTGATGGGGAAGACAGTGAGCTCTCCCTTGTCTATAGAGAGTTAATTGTGGGAATAAAGAGTCTAGACGTCCCATGAAGTGGGCAAATGGTTTGGCATTCATCTGCACAGTGGCTCCCCAAAAATGTCCTGGCATGGGAAAAAATTTCAAAGAAAACTTAATGTCCCAGGGTTTCTAACTCCCTTCTTACTCAATGTTTCAGAGACTCTAGCTTACGAACTTGATCTTTCCTATTTTCTCTGCTCTGTGCTCCTCTTCTTTCCTCCCTACCTCAAACACTGGCACCCCGAATTCCCAATCTGGGTCATCAAAAGCCTAACAGCATCTATTCAAGCTGACATCTAATCCTCCCCAGAGGAAGGGAACTGCACTCCCATCCAGCAGATGATGTTATTGGCCCCCTCCCTGAGCTCAGAGGCTTGGTGCAGCCCAGACATATGGATCTTTTTAGAGACTTATGCAATTTGGCAACCCTGTTTCTCACCCTCCAAGCCCTGCTGCTCAGACACTGCTTTGCAGAGAGAGCACCCGGAGAGGGAGGGAGTGGATCCCTGCATGCTCTTTTATTCTTTCCTTGTCATTTCTCCTGGCAACTCTCTACTCAATTTGGAAAACAAAAAGTAAAGTGTTCTTCTCCTGGCCCAATCTTTGACTGAAAACAGGAAAGAGAAAAAAAAATCAAATAAAAAGAAAAAGAGGAAGAGAAAATGAGAAAAAGAACACAGAACAGCACCATGAATATTCTGATCAATTCTCCAAGACAAAGACTGAGAACCCCTGAGCTAACAACACACTGTCTTGCTTCTCCTCTTCTCCATCTCCTGTGTATGTGAATAGACATAGATTCCAGACTATATGGAGCTCCTGGATTTGTGCAGTGCACAACCTGAGCACCATCTGCTGCAACCCTACCTTCTTCAACACTTAATTCATCCTGAGGCTCTGATGGGTGAACTTGACCTTGCTCTGTGTGCCCAGGAATGATGTATAATGCTTCTACTGAGGCAAAAACATCTCTGACACTTGGCAGGCTCACCCTTGCCCCTTTGTCCCCTCAGCCAGATACACAGGAGACTGGCGTGTCTTTGAAAAATAAGGAACTTTCTTGCTGCCCATGGAAGAAAGAATGGCTTCTCTGCTTAAGGACCAACAGACAGAACCACCAAGAAAATTCTGTAGACTCCCCAGTCAGGACTCACCAAAGGTATGGTGCTAGGAGTGTAAGACCTTCTAAGGTCCCAAGACCTTATTTCCAAATTGAGACCTTAGCACCAAGACCTTAGAAGGTCTTACTCTCCTAGTACTAGACCTCTGGTGACTCCTGGCTGGGGATTCTGCAAAATCTGAACCTTAAAGGGTGGGGCCATTTTGGTTGAAGATGTTAAACTAGGAGGGGTCCACAAAATTCACAGGAATTAGGTTGTCCTTGAGCCATCCCCCCATGCACTGCCTCTGAGGTGGTCTCTTCCAGGCCATAGGCCCAACTCAAAAGGCAAGAAGCAGGAGAAATGTGAAGTAAGGAAGCTTTGCCCTTTTCTTTCAGAGCCAGGCCAGGACCAAACACCTTATTTTATTTTTGATGGTTTCATGATAGATGGGACCTCTATATAAAGCTCAAGAGAATAGTTTGGGACAGATGTTTCCTTTCCAGTCACATTTTCCTGCCTCAAGTTAAAAATAGCCATCCTCTTTGCTTTGGCTTCCATAAGATGTATGCCATTAAAGCTCTCTATTTGGGTTCACAGAGACAAAGGCTGTTAAGTCCCCAGCTTTCATAGCCTGTTGGGCCATGAACTGATGCAATATTGGGTTCAGGAAGAACCAGCCCCTTGAGGCAGATTCCTGGACACTTTAGTGAGAAAAATTATTTTCCTATACCTACCTTTAGGTAGCACCAGAAAGAGAATTTCCAAGTGGGGAAGGACATTTCGCAAAGTAGTTCTGTTTTTGTTTTCCTGAATAAATCCCTCATTATGGAGTTTTCTTGAATCAACGACACCCTCACCCCCAGGGTAACCTGAACCCCCTTTGGTATCTGGCTTTAATGGAAGCATAAATGCTGTCGGTCATATTCATGAGCAATGTTGACTTAGGCTTCACCATCAGGAAGATCAATTGAAAGCCTAGACACTACAGAGGGAAATAAGCAGAGACAACACCAGAATTATAGACACAAATCCACAAACAATGGATTTCTGACCTGTTCTCAGAGAGCTGCTTCCCAGGGTGTAAGGAATCTTTACTCAAGTCGCCCTTATCACTGACACATTAGCCCTTTGGCCAAGCTGTTTCCACTGTCACCTGACAGCTCCTGTGGACAACCCAGGACCTGACAAATCCAAAGAAATGAACTACAGTCATGCATAATTGCCACATCTTTTCCTTTTCACAGTACAATAGCTTTATGTATTTTTGTTTCTAAAAGTAGCATGTTTATTGTGAAAAACAAAAGTGTTGCATACTGGAGTGAGAACGAAAGTGAAAATTACCCACAATTCCAACACTGAGACAAATCAGTATGTGTGTATATGAGACATGTATTGCCACCGACACTGACTTTTTACCTCTGCCACAACAAAATAGCATCATACTGTGACATGCTTTTTCTCCCCACTTATATGTCAGATCGCCAGGTTTTTTTTTTTTTTTTTTGAGACAGAGTTTCACTTTGTCACCCAGGCTGGAGTGGAGAGGAGTGACCTCGGCTCACTGCAACCTCCGCCTCCTGGGTTCAAGTGATTCTCCTGCCTCAGCCTCCCAAGTGGCTGGAACTACAGGCGCGTATCACCACGCCCAGCTAAGTTTTGTAATTTTTACCAGAGACGAGATTTTGCCATGTTGGCCAGGCTGGTTTTGAATTCCTGACCTCGGGTAATCCAGCCATCTTGGCCTCCCAGCGTGCTGGGATTATAAGTGTGAGCCACTGCTCTCAGCTTCAGGTCACTAGGTCTCAATAGCTGTAGCAATGACAGAAAAGCTGTGAATTCTGTAGTAGTCTAGTTGACACAACACATCTTTCTCACTCACTCACAAGCTTGTCCCTTAGGGGGCAAAACTGGGACGGCAGCCCTAGAATGATGCTTGGAGGGGAGGGGGATACAAGGCATTGCATTTTACAGCTCTGTTCTGAACATCGTTCCATTTCTGCTTTTGCTGACATCCCAAGGGGCCTATGAAACACACCAAGGTACTATCTTGGGTGCCTTGCACTGGTTGATCAGCCCAAGCTCACTCCCTTCTAAGAAACAGCCCCACCTGCTCAAGGGCAAGAGAAGGGCGTTCTCACAACGTAAGAATCACCTCCGACCCATTGGAAGTAACATAGAAGTATATTTAACATATGTATATATACATGTAAGTAATTTAAAAACTTTTGTAATTTAAATATCTGTAACAAGTTAAGACAAATTATTCACAAACGAGTAACAGTACAAATTAAAAAGGGAACACACTCTAGGTAAAGTACAGATTAACAAGCAAATAGGAATTTTATCAACAACAATTTGAAAGGTTTGATAAATACCCAGTTTCCTAGGAAAATAACAAAACTTACTCAAGAAGAAATTTTTTTAAATCTGAGAATTCAACGATTACAAAAATACAAGCAGTATTGTTAAATAATCCCACATTAAATACTAGGCCCAAATGATTTACAGGCAAGTTCCCACAAATTTTAAAAGGAAGTGATTACCCTAGTCTTATAAAAAACTTTTCCTGAGACTAGAAAAACAGGGAAATACTCTCCAACTCATTTTATATGGACTCCGTAACCCCAATACCAAAACCAGACAATGATGAAAAGAAAAGGAAAAATTATAGGGCTGTTTCATTTATGACTATAGAAGCAAAAATCATAAATAGAAGATTGTATTAGCAAATTAAATTCTACAGTGTATAAAAAAGATAATAAACTGACAAAGTTGGGTATAACTCAAGTATGCAAAGTTGATTTAATGTTAGAAAATCTATAAATGTAATTCACCATACTACTATATTAAAAGAGAAAAACCATACGTAATTTTAATAGGTATAGATAAGGCATTTGAAAAAAATCATTAGTTCATTACTAAAGAAAAAATATTTTAGTAAAATAGGAATAGGAGAGAATAAAGTTAACATGACAAAAAGCACATGTAGGCCGATTGCAGCAACTCATTCCTGTAATACCAGCACTTTAGGAAGCCAAGGTGGGAGGATCACATGAGGCCAGGAGTTCAAGACCAACCCAGACAATATAGTGAGACCCTGTCTCTAAGATAAAATAATAATTTAAAAGTGATAGGTAAATAAATAAAAAGTACATTTAAAAAATTAAGCAAATGTGGAAATATTAGAAGTTTGTGCTTCAAAATCTGGAATGAGGCGAGAATGTGCATGATCACCACTCCTTTTTATCCTTAGATGTTCTTGCCAGTATATTAACTTAAGTAAAACAAATCAATCACAGAAGGATTGGGAAGGAAACATAAAATCATCACTATTTGCTTATGATATGATCATTTACATATAAAACCCAAAAGAATCTATAAATACTTCAATATAATAAGAGAATTTAATAAGGTAGCTCAATAAAAGATTAATATAAACAATAAATTATAATTTCATACACCAGAAACAAAAATAATTAAAAAGAAGATAGTATTTGCCATAGTCTTAGAGGACATAAATTACCTAGGAATAAATCTAACAATAAATTAAATGAATTTATCATTTAACAATAAATGAATTAAAACCATTACAGGGAAATTACAAACTTTAATGAAGACTCAAACAATGGAGATATATATCAAGTTCTCTGAAGGAAAGATTCCGTTCTCCACAGGTTAATCTATGGAGCAATTTTGATCAAAATCCGTATCGTTGTTTTGGAAGAAATCTGATAAGCATTTATAAAATTATATGTTATTATTATTTGGAAGAACAAAGAGCCAAGAATAGTCAGGGCATTTCTGAAGACAATTTGGGAGAGGAAAACTTGCCCTACAGATATCTGAGCTTATTCAATGCTACAGTAAATAAGGCAATGGCGAAGACACTGGGGTGTCCATACTGACCAATGCTAGAGAGCCTAGAGCCAGACCCACATATGTATGAAATGTGGACACACGACAGATATAGCATGTCAGATCAGCAGGGAAGGAAGAGACTACTCAGTAAATGCAACTAGAAAAATGGTTATCTGTATGAAAACTATATAAAACTGGATTTCTGCTAGTTATTTATTTTGTCTCCCTCAGCCCCAACCTCACTCCTCTGTACTTTTCTCTATGATACTGGCTATAATGTGTGTTTACTCTATTATGTGAGAATATTCAGTTTCATACAGAGGACAAGAAAAGCAGGTAGGTGAAACTCATCAGATGTATTAACTACAGATACAAAGTAAGCAAGTCATTTGTGAGACATAGGCAGAATTCAAAAGATGTGCTAAAAATACAGGATGAGTATCCCTTATCTGGGATGCTTTTTGGATTTTGGAACACTTGCATTACATTTATATGTTGAGCACTCCATTCCAGAAATCTGGAATCCAAAATGCCTCAGCGAGCATTTCCTTTGAGTGTCATGTCAGTGCTCAAAAAGTTTCAGAATTTGGAGCATTTCAAATTTCAGACTTGGGATTCTCAATCTATAGTAAGCTAGCAACCTGCAAGACATGTAAAACAGAATAAATGGAATAGACTACAAAAGGATGGAGCAAACAAGAGTGCTACTTACAGGCAGAAAAGGATAGAAAAAAACAAATCATAGGCCATGAGGTATAGATTATGCCACCTTGGGGTTTGTGTCCGTATCATCCCTAAATTGACCATCTACTGGTGGCACCTTCCTGCCCCCCATAAGCTCTACCCAAGAAATGCTGGCAAAAAGGATGGATTCCCAGAACACTGACAAAGACCTGTGGCCAAGCCTACCTGCCCTTAAACATCTCTCAATAGAATGAATATACCTTGGTTCCAAGCATCTTCCTCAAGCTGATCCCCTTACTCAATCTCAGTTCTGGTCCTCATAACTATACCACTGCAGAGCGAAACACATGATTGAGGCTGTGAGACTGTGCAGGACTTTTGCCCTGCTTGCATTCCCAAGTGTATCAACCTCCCGTAAATCTGTCCCCTTGGTTCTGGCTCTATGCTTCAAATATATTCCATAACCCTTGAGATTTGATCATCGTAATTTGGTCTGAGCCTTCCTGATCTGTGGCCTCTGGAATAGGCTGCCTATCATGGAGGCAAACATTGCATCATGGTGACTTACCACAGGACACTGGTTCCCAGACTCCTTTGTCGGCTGATTTCTGGTTAGGTTCTGCCAAGAGGAGGTGCTGGAGGGAGACTAGAAGGTGGAAAGAGGAAAAAAGGGACTCGCAGGTTGTCACTGCATCAGTCCAACAGCTGAACACTTCTACAGCCAAGGATCTCTCCCTGCCAAACTGGGAGAAAAAAAAAAAAAAAAGTTTGCAATGTGGGAAAAAAGTTTTGGTTCCAAAATATAAAATTGGAAAATCAAAGTTCACAAATTTTTCATTAAATGCCTACAAAACGTCAACTCAGTCAACTTGTAAACTGCAATTCAACTCTTTAATAGTTTCATGTAAATGTAATAAAGTTTGAATTATAAGAACAAAATGAATATATTTTAAAATTCAGAATTATAACAGCCATTTTCCTTACTTTTTTAACATCAAAGACATTATATTTGACATAGGATGAGGGCCTCTTTTAGGTTGATTGACATGATACATGTGTATTTTGGGGAGGGGTGAGGTAGGGGATGTTTAATAGTAAAAGTGGTCATGACCTCCAAGGGTCTATAAAGGGCCTGAGACAGTCTCTCATTCAGTGTATTTCTGTTGTATCCTCCACTTTGTGCAGTGTAGCTAACATTTTTTAGCAACAGCTTATGAAGCAGGAGAGCAGAGAATTGAGGAGCAGCCCAGAAAGGCTAGAACTTTGAAGGGACTACACAGTTCAACTCTATCTGGCCTGTGAGGAAATGTAAGGCTGGGGTCCCTTGGTGCCCTTGTGTCCAGTGGCCAGAACCTGTGTTTGGGGGTGGCTGGGGCAAGGGTGTGTGTGTTTGGGGTGATGAGTCTCAGTGACCCTGGAAAATATGAAGAGTGGCCAATCATTGTCTAGCTTTGTGGTTCTGGGGCTATCCATAGCCTTGCAAGCCAGAGAAGAAACAGCCCTGGTCTCTCAGAGGAAGGGATTTACCAGTCTCCCATATCCTCTACTTCTATTTTTCCTCCCTGAAGCCTGACATCCACTTCGCCCTTGCTCCTTGTACCCAGCATGGGTTCTTTCTATACCAGGGCTTCTTGAACCTCAGTGTGCATAAGTCATGGAGAATACTTATTCAAAGTACAGATTCTGACCCTCACCATTGATTCTGTGTAGACCATGCTTTGAGAAAACTCTGCTCCATAGAATCATTCTCTCTCTCTTTGCTCCCAAAGCTAGTTAAGAAGTTCAGATACTAAAGAAAGACAAGTTACTTCCCCTGTTTCCCGTGGTCCAGCTATGGGAGACAAATAGTATTTAAAGTAACCAGAAAAAAAAATCTGGAAATGGAAGTTAAAGTGGACCAAATTAGCTTTCATATCTAGCAGGGATTACAACTCCACATTTGTTCACAACCGCACACTGGGTGCCTGAAGCAGACCCAGTGGCCCCTGGAGCTGAGGAAGTTGAGGGGAGTGGGGGGCCTGGCAGTGTTGCAGCTAACTCCTTTTCCCTGTTAATTGGGAGTCCCAAGGACCGATGCCTGATTTTAAAATGCGTGTATGCCGCTCTTTCTGTCCCCGGGCCCTTGACATCACTATGTGATCAGTTCTGAATCACCATTTGCACTTTGAAACAGATTCATACCATTCTGTTATATTCAATCAAATTAGCATATCAGGCCTTTGCTCTGATTGTGTGATGAAAGACTTTGTTCCCTGTTTAAAGGAATACTAGGCAACAAGACCAGAATAAGGAGATTTTGGTTTTGTTTTTAGACCTAGATCCTTCTCCGGTGCAACCCCAATGCATAGTAGGTTTGAGATGGACCATAAAGGTAAACCTACTTTTATAATGCTAGAGTGTCTGCAGAGAAATCAGAAATGACCACAGAGTGCTGGTCTGGCTTCTCTTTTTTCCCTTTAGGCTATGTGGCACCGACTTCATGGAAGAGGCTGAACTGAGTATAATTTCACGATTCCACTCTGGATATCAGAGCAGCCTCTCCCAGGTTATGCCTTATCTGATCCCCCACCTGGTGCCATCATCTGCCCAGGCTGGCTTCTCTCTTCTCCGATCTCTACATCCCCAATTCAAGACTAGGCTGCCTACCCCGCTCAGTTTCTTCTATTCAGTTCACCAACACCCAGAAGAACTGGTGAGGAACAGGAAGCTCAAGGATCTATCAAGTGGTGGAGGATGGAGTCACAGAAAGTCCTTTTTCTGATGGGACAGCAAGGTGAAATCCCTAGTGGCTTAGACCCGGGGCTGGAGAGGGGATAACCGGGGAGAAGGCAACCAGGGAAGTCCTTTTTCTTTAGGATGATGGTGGTAGGGAACTATGGAAGGTCACAGGAAAAATTAACACAAGTTAACAAAAAGTTAACACAAAAAGGTTTGCAGGAAAAAGAAAGAAAGAAAGAAAGAAAGAAAGAAAGAAAGAAAGAAAGAAACTCCAAGAATGGTTTGGACAGCTAAAATGAATACTTACAGTCACGTATACCTGCTCACTCCTGATGCCTCACTCACAACACAGCACAGGATCTTGTGAGGCTATCACTAAATGTGTCACATTGTGGTTAAGTTTTACCTGATTAACGAAATGCTCACACTTCTAAACTGAGGTCCTTACAGTAGATTCCTTTTGCAAGATTGTTACTAGCTTACAACTTAAAAATAAAGGAAAATCAAAAGGAAAGAAAAGGGGGGAAAAAATCGGAGGAAACTTGCCCCTGCCCTGGCCACCAGCAAGACTGCCACAAAGGGGTTAAAAGTTAAGTGGAAGCGGAGCTTGAAGAAGTGGGATGGGGCCTCTCCAGAAAGCTGAACGAGGCATCTGGAGCCCGAACAAACCTCCACCTTTTTTGGCCTCGACGGCGGCAACCCAGCCTCCCTCCTAACGCCCTCCGCCTTTGGGACCAACCAGGGGAGCTCAAGTTAGTAGCAGCCAAGGAGAGGCGCTGCCTTGCCAAGACTAAAGAGGGAGGGGAGAAGAGAGGGAAAAAGCAAGAATCCCCCACCCCTCTCCCGGGCGGAGGGGGCGGGAAGAGCGCGTCCTGGCCAAGCCGAGGAGTGTCTTCCACTCCGTGCGTCTCTCTAGGAGCGGCGCGGGAAGGATGCTGGTCGGCAGGGGAGCGCGTGCGGGGCCCGGGATGCCGCGGGGCTGGACCGCGCTTTGCTTGCTGAGTTTGCTGCGTGAGTACCGCCCGCGCGCCGCGGCCGCTTGGCTTCGCCGCGGGGAGGGTCGAGTCTCTCTGGGAGGCTGAACGACAGAGCAGAGTCTCACCGAGAGAAGGGACCCCTGCCCAATCCCTGCACTGCCGCCCACTGCGGCTTCCCCTGGGGCCAGCGCCTCAACTGGGAGCCGACGGGGGTGGGAGGGGAAGGGAAGGCCACCACCCCGCGGGTGTGCGTTAGCCGAGGTGCGAATCGGTCAGCACGACTGGCTCTTGGACTGAGATAAAGTGCTTTGGAGATGCCAGGGTCTCTTCTGGTTGCCAGAGGTGCGGAGTGCGAAGTTGCAGCCAGAACCGGGAGACTGGGGAGGAGAGAAGCAGGAAAAGTTTTGTGGCTCTTGGTTGATTCGGAAAGTATAGATCCGGAGCTGATAGATGGGAAGGGGCCGGGGTGCCCAACTTGCACCGGGACTGGGAGAGCCAGAAGTGGACATTAAGGAATTCGAGGGAAGCGAATCAGGGATGAGGCTCCAGGTCCCAGGCCAGGGGAGTTCGGAATGAACCGTCCGTGAAAAGGAAAAACAAAACCAACCGACCAAACAAAATCCTTGCATTTAAGATTAGGAAGCTGAGTTTCAATTCCCACTTCAGCAACCCCACCGCGGAGGTAGAAGTAGACAGAATTTGCTCTGCACCCAGCCTCGCTCGCCTTACCAAAAACCGTCACCCTTGCACAAACTCAAAACTTGTTAGCTTTTGGAGTTTTCTTCCTCTACCCCCGCTCCAAGTTCTAAAGCTAGTAGATGGGTTAGAGCACTCTCCCCACTCACCTACACATACCCTTACTCTTAAGGTCTTGCTCTCACTTTGGAAAAAAAAAAAAAAAGGCTTCGAGTATACGTATTTATACTCGATTAATTTCCTTGGGGAATGACATTCTCCACCTCATCTCTTTGCACTTGGAAGGTTTGAAACTTTCGAAGCTTTGTACATTGCTCTCCCTTTTGCTTACAGCACTCCAGGGCTCCCAATTCTGTACTCTCACTACATCCTAAAGGCCACCCACTATGGCCCTGCAGAGTGACTTGGACTAGACCTCTTTGCTCCCAGTCTCTTCTGTTGTCCCCCTTTGGGTCCGCCCAGCTGGGGAGAGCTGCCCCTGGGTTGGAGGAAGCTGGGAGTGAAGTTTTGAGTTGCCCTGTTTGGCAGTCCTGGGCATGTGCTTCGGAGCAAGGAAAAGCTATCACTGAGGTTTCAAAACCCTAGAGTGGGTGCTAGACTAGGCCCTCATAACAGGGGTGAGATGGCCGGGCGCAGTGGCTCATGCCTGTAATCCCCACACTTGGGGATACCGAGGCGGGTGGATCATGAGGTCAAGAGATTGAGACCATCCTGGCCAACATGGTGAAACCCCATCTCTACTAAAAATACAAAAATTAGCTGGGCATGGTGGTGCACACCTATAGTACCAGCTACTCAGGAGGCTGAGGCAGGAGAATCCCTTGAACCCAGGAGGTGGAGGTTGCAGGGAGCCAAGATCCTGGCACTACACTCCAGCCTGGGAGACAGAGCGAGACTCCGTCTCAAAACAAAAACAAAAGCAAAAAAGTAGGGGTGAGTTGGCCAGTGATGCAGATTCCAATCAGATGCTCCATTCTCCTTTGGCTACACAGCTCATGATGACCTGGTGCTCAGCCGAATGAGGTCCAGCCTTTCCTTATTTCCTCAGCTGGTGGGTGTCAGTCTCGCCTTGGTCTGCTGAGCTTGGGGTTTGGGGAGCAACACAACCTCTGCAAAACTTTGGACTGATATGCTGAGAATTCTATATCCCAGCTTTGGGTGGGGAGGGATGGGGCACAAGGCCCCATTCCCAGCCTTGCCAGACTACTTGAGCCAATTGTAGTTTTATGCCCTTCCCAAGAGCTTTCTAGGGTTTTTGCTTGGATTTGTTTTGTTTTGTTAATACTAGGAGTCATTTTCTGTCCTGGGATACATTGTGGGATAAATGAGATAACTGAGTGTGCCTTGAAGTGCTACCATAGGGCCGTTGCAGAAATGCTATTATTATTGTAAAATTTAGGGTGGAGGGGATTTGTGTGGTTTGTTTTCTCATCATTTACCCCAACAAATAGCTTGTTCTGGAAAGTTCTTTTTTCTGTCCCTTTGAGAAGGTGGCATGGGCACAGGCACTGCAACTAACCAGAAGTGGGCTGTCTTTGTTGGAAGTGGGGTAGATCACAGAGCAGAATCGGGGTGGGGGACTCAGGGGCCACCAGGCAGCACTGACAGAGTACTGGCTGGAACAGGAAGCCTTTCAGGTAATTAGGGAACCCCTTTGTCAGGCTCAGGGTATCTATTTCCTCCAAGCTTTCCAAGGCCTGTCCCTCTCCTCACTCTGACAACACCCCCAGGCCCTCCCCATTGCATTCCTCTTCTTCCTTTGGGTCCTTCGTGCTTGCTGACCCCCACACCCATATCCTGTCTAGGGCTACATGTAAGAGGGGAAAAATAAAAGGGAAAAGAATTTTATCAGCTATTTTCCAGAGGGGAGAGGACTCCACCCTTTGAATCTCTGCCATATGGCGATCGAGGAGGAGCAGCCTTGGGGAACCTCTGACTAATTCAGTGGTCCCCAGTGCTCCCCACTTATAGACCCAACCCAGCTGGCACCACCTTTGCAGATGCATGTCTACAGCAGCATTCCTGTTTGGCTGATAAAACATGCAGGGGCCTGGGGTCTCTTTTTCTTATCCCTTTGGCTCCACCTCCTGGACCTCCTCATTCCCTTGTCCTCATCTCCTTCCTTCGCAATCTTTGTCTCAAAAAGCTCAGGGCAAGAAGTGCCAAACTGCAGCAGATAAACTCAGCTGCAGAGTCCTACAAAAACAAATAAAAATGAGGAACAAATTCCACTTCTTACGGTTGGTCTCATTGCCTGATTTCCTTTAGACCCTGAGCTGGAGGGCCTGGGTTTACTTTCAGGGCTGGATGGTTACCCAACTCCACCCTCAGGGTACTTGGGCCTCCCTCTCTCATTGACTTTGGTTGATCTAACTAAATGGCTTGCAGTGTGGAGAACTAAAAATGAGAAGGTATGGAAAAAGAACACAACACCACCCTCCAAAAGAAAATTCTCACAGTCGCCAGGGCTGCGAGAATTCCGTATTTTTCTGGGCTTTGACTTCTCTAATGAGAACATTCTCTTCCCTCCTTAGCTAATAAATGAAAACATATTATTTATGAGTTTTAGTCCCAGAGCTGGACTTTGTGCTAAGGAGAAAGATGCATGCATGTTGGAAAGATGGAGAGACAAACAAATAGGGATGCATACAAAGGTGTACTTCCTAGTACCTGTGCTCTTGGAGCCCATCATGGAATGAGTCACTTCCTTCAGATGCAATGGAAAAGGCTTTTGGGCTTAATTGGGAAGTAGGCTTCTTCCTGATTTGGAAAAGTGAAATCAAAACTGATACTTCTTAGACAGGAGTGGCATCTCTCGGCAGCTGATTTAAGAAAATGTCTTCAGGGGTCTTTGGGTGACAAAGCCTAGAACCCCAGACAACCCTGGATGAGCAAAGGCAGGCAGGAACTGAACTGCTTAGCATGATAAAATAAAGTAAAGCCTTCTGTTTGTGTGGGCCTAAGAGACACAAAGCTGAAAGGACTCCGGAGCCCAGGAAGAGCATATAAAGGGCAGCGAGGTACCTGGAGTCATAGCAGGATAGTGATGGGTGGAGAATGGAAAAGACCTGGGAGGAAAATTTTTTTTTTAATACATGGCTTCATTAGCACAGTAATGTCTAATATTTCAAGGTTATGCCATTGTCTCCCCTGGGCTGCCCTGTAATCTCGTTCCATGCCCTCAACCATTCAGTAAATATTGGCTACACACACTAGCCTTGAGTTAGTGACTCTCTGGGGAGAGTAAAGTAAAGAGTGCTTGGCTAGCTTACGGTGAAGTGGTATACTAGTGCCGACAGGGAGCCATTGAGCCATGGGGCCACAACCCAGGAGTCTGTGGTGCTGGTAAAATGGAGGAAGAGGTGACAGAGAGAAATGTAGGTGCCCAGAGAATCTTCAAAATAATCAGGGTTCCACAGTAAGTGGATGGGGTCCAAGACATGCTATTTTATTTATTTATTTATTTATTTATTTATTTATTTATTTAAGACAGAGTTTCTCTTTTGTTGCTCAGACTGGAGTACAATGGTGTGATCTCGGATCACCACAGCCTCTGCCTCCCAGGTTCAAGCCATTCTCCTTCCTTAGCCTCCTAAGTAGCTGGGATTACAGGCAGCACCACCACGCCCAGCTAATTTTGTATTTTTAGTAGAGACGGGCTTTCTCCATGTTGGTCAGGCTGGTCTCGAACACCCGACTTCAGGTGATCCATCCACCTCGGCCTCCCAAAATGTTGGGATTACAGGCATGAGGCACGGCGCCCGGCCAAGACATGCTATTTGAATATAAAACAGAAATCTCGGTACACTGGGAACCCTCAGGCCACAGACCCTTGGTTTATATATACTCACACCTCAGCTTAGCCTTTGAAGCTTAAGAAGGCATCTGCTCAGTCCTTTGTTCTAGTCTAGGATGACTCAAATTCATGGTAGGCCTCAGAGTTGGACAGCCCCCTAACATGGATGCCTCCTGAGTGTTTGCAAGAAGCATGAATGGATCACTTATCTCCCAATGTGGCTTATTTCATTCTTATAAATAGCTACATCATTTTAAGCTTTTTCCTTGGATTGCAGTGAAATTGGCCTTCCCATAACTTCTAATCATTACTTCTAATTCTATTCTTTGGGCTGGCACAGATTTAATGTTGTCCTTCATGACAATACCTGAAGACGTTTCTAGTGGACCCCACTAGATTATAAACTCCTTGAGGGATTGATTTAAATGACAATGACACTACACCTAATGGAGGAAAGAGATCCAGCTCTCATTTTATACTCTCCACAGCACTGAGCAAGATCCTTTGCCCATCACTGGCACTGCAGAAAAATGAGAATGAATATACAGAATGAATATATCCCTTCTCCAAAATTCTTATGACCGGAAGTGTTTCAAATTTCAGATTTTTTCAGATTTTGGAATATCTGTGTAAACATAATGAGATGTCTTAGGAATGGCACCCAAGACTAAACATGAAATTTGTGTTTCCTATATACCTTATATACATAGCCTGAAGATAATTTTAGACAATATTTTTAATACACTTGTGCATGAAACAAAGTTTTGACTGTGTTTTGACCGTGACCTGTCACATGAGGTCAGGTGTGGAATTTTCCACTTGTGGCGTCATGTTGGCACTCAAAAAGTTTCATATTTTGGAATATTTTAGAATTTCTGATTTTCAGATTAGGGGTGCTCAACCAGTATAAATAACATGAATCTTAAAGAAAGTTATTTATTCTTCCTCCCCAAATTCTTCTTTTCCATATCAGGGGTCAGCAAACTTTTTCTATAAAAGGCCAGAGAGTAAATATTGTAGGCTTTAAGGGCCATATGGGGTTTCTGATGGATGTTCTACTTTGTCTTATCTTATGACACTTTTAGAAATGTAAAAGCTGACCATGCACGGTGGCTCACACCTGTAATCCTAGCACTTTGGGAGGCCGAGGCAGGCAGATCACCTGAGGTCAGGAGTTTGAGACCAGCCTGTCCAACATGGCTAAACCCTGTCTCTACTAAAAATACAAAAATTAGCTGGGCATGGTGGTGCACCCCTGTAATCCCAGCTACTTGGGAGGCTGAGGCAGGAGAATGTCTTGAACCTGGGAGGCAGTGGTTGCAGCCAGTCAAGATCACGCCACTGCACTCCAGCCTGGGCGACAGAGTGAGACTGTCTCAAGAAAAAAAGAAAGAAAGAAATGTAAAAGCCATTCTTTCCTGACTGACCATACAAACAGCCTGTGGGTCAGGTTAGGTTCACTGGCTATAGTTTGCCAACCCCTCATCTAGAGGAAATAACACTAGACCCTCAACAATATGACTTGGTTTCTAGACCTCTCCTAATCCTGGTTATCTTCACATGAACAGCTGCCAGTTTAATTAATTCCCCCTTAAAATATAACATGAGAACAAGACTGCTGTGGCTAGAGGTAGCTGGTAGGAACACACCTGCCACAGTTGTCCTTCAATCCTATTGCTTTTCCTAAACTCCAAGGATTGTGCTAAGCACCAAGAGTAAAACACGTAAGAATAAGAATGGTTCCAGCACTTTAGAAATTTATATTCTGACTGAGGTGACAGTTAGACCTATTCTGAGGAAGCAGCATATATGATTTTGTGGCAGATTAGTCACAGAAATAAGTATCTCATGCCCTCTGAGAAGCAGAAGGAAGGGGCCTGAAACGAAAGATATCCACTATTTCTTGAGCTTTTACTGGACAGGATAACTGC
Source organism: Papio anubis (assembly GCF_008728515.1). NCBI lineage: Eukaryota > Metazoa > Chordata > Mammalia > Primates > Cercopithecidae > Papio > Papio anubis. The sequence goes on along the minus strand of NW_022159822.1, from coordinate 172,315 downwards.
TTCCACTTCTTAGCTCCTTTGTTCCTCAAAACAGCTAAGACATAGGGACTACTTTTATCTCTGTTTTACAAGTGAGGTTTACAGAGTTGAAGTAACTTCCCAAACCACAGCTAAAACAAGGTAAAGAAGCCTTTCAATGTGACCTGTCTGGCTGCAGAGCCTGAGCTCTTTGTCTCTGGGCTATACTGCCTTCCTGGCAATACACTCTGTGGCTCCCAATGGCCTACTTCCCAGCAGAGGCTGGCATGTCCCTTCATCCTGGTTCTGTAACTCTATGGACTAAGATTCCCAGGAATTCCTTCAAGATACTCCTCTTGATCCAGGTGCTAGAATATGAAAGCATGGGCAAAATAAGACTGGCAGGCTAGGAGATCAGGAAACAGCACCAGGAAAAAACTAAGGAGGACTGTGAAAAGCAAGACCAACTATAGGAAAATTCAATCTCTTAAAGTATGGGGATTTAGTTATTTAGGTAGCAGAGCTTTCTGGATCGCTGAGGATTTGCAAACTCACTTTAAACAACAAAAGAATCTTCAATTTACAAGTGGCAGGTAGAAATATTTTCAAAATGTATTGCACATGTCTTTGCTTTCTTAGAATACCCCCCGAAAAGGACTATATGACTCAGATGTATCATGAAAATGTCATGGCTATGTTGCAACTCAGTGACATCATTAATGCTTATTAAGGTATAGATATCTAACCTATTCACTCCTACCATAAATGATTCTGGAAAACTGGTGTGAGTTTTCATACTCACGTCTGCTTTTCACTTATTTCTGTTTCTTAGTTTTCAGCTGTTGCTTCTCCTTATTATTTGCTTCTAATAGGCTCTTCCTACGTTCCAACTTTAGCTAGGATATCAGATAACCAGGGTTATTAGAATTATGTGTAAAACAAGAGTAATTGCCTCTGAAGAAGTACCTGAAAGTTCAGTGCATGACTTTTACTACATGAATTTTGTGACATCTATTTGGCTTCTTAGAATCCTCATTTTACTAATTTCTTGAGACCTTGTCTCCTCCCTTGCTCCAGGTTCACGAGTTGAGATCAAATAGGGTAACGAAGGGTCAAATGGAGTCCCTAGGGAGACACAGTTAATCAGGATGGACTGAGAAGTAAACAACAGAGGAGAGCTTTTTATTCAACTTTAAATTGTACTATAATTCTCATAAGCTTGTGGACAGGGGCTGTTCCTTCCATCTAGAATGAAAAGGAGTGGAGGTTTCATCAATTGTCTCTTAGGATCTGACAAGCTCTCACTGACTCTCCTACAGAATTGAAAGTCAGAAGGTCAGATAAAGAAAGGTCAGTGTTTGATGGTTTAATGCCATGGATGTGTGTGGGAAGAGAGGATAAAAAGAGATCTGTGGTCAGTCTTGACTCTCATAAATGTCGTTCCTCCAGGGCTCTAGAGACTGTAAACCTAAAGGATGTACTCACCCTGCTGTGCTGCAGTGTTTACGCCAGGATTGGCTCCAGGCCCCTGGCTAAGGTGTCCCCTTGCTCTGCACCAGCTCAGGCATTTCCAATCACTCCGTTTTGACTTTCTGCTCTCCACTTGTCCTGTCCCCCTGGTGTCTCAGAGGGTGCTCTGCTCACCCTGGGCTCAGAGCCCTGACTCTGAAGTTGGGGTCCCTTTCTCACTTGCAGGTGGATCCCGCTACTCATTCCACAGTGCTCGGCCTGGTTTTGGGTGGAGGGGCTGCTGCAGCTAGGAGCCCAGCCTCAGTGGATCAGTAGCTGGCTTGGGTCCAGAGTTGCTTTGCTCTTCTGGAACAGGCACCTCTGTCCTCAGAACTAGCAGCAGGTCTTGCTCCACATCTGGAAAAGTTCAAAAGTGTTTGTCTGGGTGAAGGAGGCCCTTCGGGGGAGGGGGTTCAAGAGCATGACATCATCTGAGTCAGGTCCAGCTTCCTCTGGAGAGAGAAAAGGTCTGGGCCAGGGAGGACCAGATGGGGTTCCTAGGAATCAGTATGCTGGGGGAGAAGAAAGGAGAGAGCAGGCAAGAAGAGGAGTCTTGGAATGGTGCCTTGAGAGGGTAATCCTTTAATTCAGTGTCTGAATATTGCCCCCTTGGATGAATTCAGATGAATCTGACCTTAAAGTCAGAGTGGTGAGAGGGTCCCATCTAAACAGGAAAGAAACCTGGATTGGCTTCTGAATCAATTTTATTTTGATCAACCCACCTCCTGTTTAAGCCAGATGGGAGCTCATCCTTTTCTCTCCAGAGATGTGGGGGAAGAATTGTGATTTTTTGACAGTTTAGACCCAGCCTAACCTCCTTGCTGCATCTACTCAAGAGTTAGCTAAACCTCAGTGTTCCATTGCTGTTCCCTTCATGAACTATGGCCTTCCCTTTGGGAGATACCTTGGTCATTCAGGCTCTTCATCTCTAAGACAGAGATAGTGATATTCCTTCTTCCCACTGCTTACCTGGCACATAATAGTAAGACATGATTGCCGCCCTCACCATTAATAGCAATCTACTTGCAGCAGGTTGTGGAAGGAAGCAGATATGAAAGAGTGAAACCCTTGTCATCACCTTTAGGAAAAGCATTCTTGGCCCCAGGTTGATGGCTGTGAAGCCAAAAGTCTAACTTCCCTCTTGATCTTAAGGGAAACAACAGATGTCATTCTACCTTGCTGTTTACCTGGAAATTGCTAAAAAGTACAGATCTAGATCCCAATCAGGAAAATTTAGAGACAAGCTTTAGGGTGGCCTGGGACCCTCCAGGGCTTTTCCTTGAAGATGGAACTGCCTTTGTGAACTCCGGATAACAAGTTCACCCTTAACATTTACAAGGCCCAAGGCAAGAGTACAACAGAGGCCTACATACTGTATTTCTAAACATTTCAAGGTTGTAAGTCAGGCCAACTAAGTGATAAAATATCTTCTATCCTATTCCCTTGACAAACATATCTTCATGACCACTTGGAAGGCCAGGTTTGAATTTGGGATGCTCAGATTCTTGGAATTCAGTGCCACAATGCAGCTGAGCAGGAAAAGATGGCTCCTGACCCCAGCCCACTTCCCTTCTCTTCTTTCTACTCGTGACTCTGGCTCAAATTGCAGGGCAATTGCATGTGTGTCTGGGACACCCCACCCACAGGCTTAAGCACTAAGCACTAACTCTTCTCCCTGCAAGCAGTCATCATTTGGCCACCACTGGGCCTTGGAGGTACACACCCTTGTGCTGCAGTTCCCCTTAGCAGGATGGACTGGGAGAAGAGGACCAACGTGGATGTCAGCAAAGTGCCATTTGAGCAAGAAATGCTAGGACTTCTGGTTCCCACAGTATGATCTAGAAGAGAGGGGACATCCTGATTGGTCCTCACAGGAAGCAGGACAGAGTGTGGGCTCTTTGAAGCATAGGGTTCAGGCAAGAAACTTCTCCTTCCTGTGTCTAATGATACTGACTGGGAATGGTGAGTCACATCTGTAATCCCAGAGCTTTGGGAGGCCAAGGCAGGAGGATCACTTGAGCCCAGGAACTTAACGTTACAGTGAACTGTGATCTCACCACTGCATTCCAGCCTGGGTGCAGTGGTGACAGAGCAAGACCCTGTCTTTTTTTTTTTTTTTTTTAAAAAAAAGGATGTATCCCAAGATATATGGAAGAGATGTGCAAGAACACTCATGAAGATCTTCAGAGAAAAATGAGATCCAAAACATTATACTATAATACTATAATAACTTAGCATTTGGTATCTCATTGATTCTCCCAACAATCCATGTAAGGTAGCCAGAAAAGACCCTTACTTAAGAGGTAAGAGAGCTGAGATACCTGCATGCACTAAATTACATGGTTAGTTATTGGCAGAGCCAGAACGAAGCTTGTCTACCTTCCCACTACATTGATGCGAAACCAGACCTTGTGTTCCCTGGTTCATTAGCTGAATTCCTAGGTCAGAGCATCCTAAAAGCTGAATTCCTCAAGAAAAGGAAAGGCAAATGGGTTTGCATACCATGAGCAAAAGGATGAGGGGAGTTTGGGAATGGGGAAGCCTGAGAAGGATAGATTTTTAAGGGGATCACATAGAGACAGTGTGAGTCTAGTGATTATTCCGAGAATTAGTATACCGGATGGAGAGTGACCAAAAAAGAGGATACAGTGAAAAGGAAAAAGAAGCATGACCTCTTGCACACTTTAGATCTTCGCAATATTTATGCAGGTGTAATTTTATACTTGAGTATGTAACTAAACATACTATGAATACCACCTCATATTTCCACGTTGCTACAGTTTTTATAATTTTTTTCTTTCTAATGATTGTTTATATGATTATGTAATGATTGTGGTACATTAAGTGCATATATCACTTATCCTATTGTAATTCATTTAGTTACTCACGTTTCCCTCCTATAAATAATACTGTATGAGACATTTTTATGCATATAAATCTTTCCTTCCCTATGTCCTCAGGGCAAATCTGGCAGTGGGAATTAGTCCACTGTCCAGGAGTATATTCTTGTTGCTGCCCCATTGTCAGGGACAGCAGGGAATGTGCTAGACGGATTCTGCCTGAAGTCAGGAAATTGCATCAGGTAATATCACAAGGCTGATACTTTTAGGTTCTGATTCTTCTTCCTCGTTTTCCTATAGCCTCTGGGTTCACAAGTGCCAACAACACCAGTACTGTTACCCCAAAGTCATCTACCCAGGGAACATTTTCAACTGTTTCTACAAATGTATCGTACCAAGAAACTGCAATACCTAGTACCCTCGGAAGTCCCAGCCCACACCCTGTGTCTCAACATGGCAATGAGGCCACAACAAACATCACAGGTAAAAAGAGCATTTGTGTCAGATCCCTGAGAGGTGCTGGTGATGCTTGGGTAAAGTATTTAGGATGTTTTCAGACTGCTCCCCCACACCACAGAGGAAATTATACAAGTCCCTAGTACTAATGGCTTGAGTATCATGCGTAGGGCACCCTGAAGTAAATTCTAGATAATTCTTCCTTCAGTGACAGTTTTCTCAGGCCCATGTCTTGGGAGCTGATCCCGATCAGTAATGCCTCCATACCCCTTCTCTCATGCTGAGTTCAGCTTAGTGATAAAATCAGGATCAGATGACTCCATAGAGACCTCCGATCTCTTCTAAAGGAAAGAAGGTGGGTACAGGTCCCAACTGCGGGTCTTTGGCTTCTCTAAGGTAGACCAGCATCTATTTCAGTTTCAGGGCACCTCTAATACATTCTGGATTCTAGCTCTGGTTCCAACAGCTTGAAATGAGTTTGGTCAGGGATGGGACACGATGTAACTGTTAACTCCCCAAAATCCCTTTTCTATGTTGAAATGCATGCCCATATCATGAACTTAGATTGTGTGTATGTATGAGCACGTGCACACATACACACCCATGTTTTGTTCTCTTCCAGAAACTACAGTCAAATTCACATCTACCTCTGGGATCACCTCAGTTTATGGAACCACAAACTCTTCTGTCCAGTCACAGACCTCCGTAATCACCACAGTGTTCACCACCCCAGCCAACATTTCAACTCCAGAGACAACCTTAAAGTCTAGCCTGTCTCCTGGAAATGTTTCAGACCTTTCAACCACTAGCACTAGCCTTGCAACATCTCCCACTGAACCGTATACATCGTCTCCTCCTATCCCAAGTGTCATCAAGGTGGGTGAATTGGGCCAAAAATAGCAGATTGCCCCTCACTTCATATGTATGCAGGCAAGCTGTCTCTTTCCCTTCACACCTCTCCTCATCTCTGCCAGTGGGATTTGGGTCATGTCAGAATCAGCATGGAAATACACAGTTTAAATATTGTTGAGAGAAGTAGAAAGAGGAGGAAAGGGGTAGAGTTAGGTAGTAAGGCCCATCCAGGCTTCTGGTATTGCATTTTAGGGAGTAGAGGGTAAACGGGATTCTCAGAGATCCAACGAATCCTCTGATTCTTTCTAGTACCTATTGGTGGGACTTTGACCAGGGCACCATTTCCCTCTGGGAATATTTGGAAACTATTGCTCATTTGCTGGGGCTGCTTCTCCCAAAATGGTTAGGACAAATAACATTTCCTCTCCATGAGAGGATTTGGTGGCTGTGCCAGGCACAGAGAGGCAGTAAAGGGGGTCACTGGCAATGGCAGGAACTGGGCAGACCAGGGATGGTGAGCTCAGCCTGGCCTTCTCAGCCTTAGGGCCTATGGCTGTCAACAGCTTTCAGCATACAGGACAGAAAATATGAGGGCCTCAGTCAGGAGATATGCCTGACGGATCTGTCTACTTTCTGTTTTTAAAGGAGCCAGGGCCAGGTGTGGTGGCTCATGCCTGTAATCCCAACACTTTGGGAGGCTGAGGTGGGCAGATCATTGAGGTCAGCAGTTCAAGACCAGCCTGGGCAACATGGTGAAACCCCGTCTCTACCAAAAAATACAAAAATTAGCTGGGTGTGGTTGTGCACCTGTAGTCCCAGCTACTCAGAAGGCTGAGGCAGGAGAATTGCTTGAACCAGGGAGGTGGAGGTTGCAGTGAGTCGAGATCACGCCACTGAACTCTAGCCTGGGCGAGACTCCATCTCAAAAAAAAAAAAAAGAGCCAAAATGGGAATCTGGAGAGTCCTGGAGGCCAGGAGAAAAACCAGGTATCCCCAGCATCTGCTGGTCCACCCCATTATCCCTGTTTGCCTGTATGGCCTTCCTGCAAGTGTGTGATTGACTAGAGAGAAAACAGCCCAAATGGGAAAATATCCTCCCCTCTCCCATTCCTGCACCATCCAAGCCAACGTTTACCAAGATTGCAAATAGCAACTTGCCAGTAAGCCCAGGCTAATAACAAAAGTTTTGTCATCTGATGAGGATAATGAGGATAGAGGTGAAATAGAAGAGAGTGTGACTATTAGAAATCTCTAGTCCCCTGACAAATTTTTAATTTCCTTTTCCTTAAAACTTCCTAAGAGAGCACACCGCGGAAAGCAAACTGGAAAAAGTTGGGAAAGAAATGAGGAGCAAAGATGCTGGCTTATTTACTTTTTTTTCTTACTGTTTTTTGTTTTAATACAGACAGAAATCAAATGTTCAGGCATCAAAGAAGTGAAATTGACTCAGGGCATCTGCCTGGAGCAAAATGAGACCTCCAGCTGTGTAAGTCAACTCCCCATCCAACCTCTTCCTCCCGCCCCCTGTCCCCTTCCTCAATCCCTTCTGAACACCCTTAAACCTTCTTGGATTGCACTGGATTTGAGTAGGGGTCTGGGGAGTTTAGCTTGGTCAACCTGCTTTTAATACCCAGCTTTCTGTTTAGGAAGTAAGAGGCCCCATCTGGTGGGCAAAAGAGGCAAAAACAGTTTTAATTATTAATAAATTTTGTTATTTTCCCCTCCTCTATAGTACTTTTTCCCACTCCTCTATAGTACTTTTTCCCACTCCTCTATAGTACTTTTTAAATTTTCCCCTTCTCTATAGTACTTTTAAATCTGAGAGAGTCAGATTTAAGTTGCTTTTTGGTTAAGAAAGTCCCTCTCACTCACCAGATATAAACTAGTCACCTAAAATGTCAGTTCATTTATTATTATTAAATATTTACATGTAACTCTTTAATCCATATAGTATTTATTTTGCTGTAATGTTACATTTTCCATGTAACCATTTTTCCTAACATTATTTGTTGAATGACTCCCTCTTCTGTTGCATGGGATGTATCCTTTAGCTTATATTAAGTTTTTATATGTCTTAGGGCATACTCTTCAGACATATTTTATTTGTTCAGTTTGTCTATACTTTTGCCTATTTTAAATTTTCAAAATTATTGTATGTTTTTGCTATAGTATTTTTAATATCCAGTCAGGCAGATCTTTTTTTATTACACTGTAAAAACTGTGACTTTTTTTTCTTTTAGAAAAAAAAATGCAAAACAAAATGCTTTAAAATTTGAATTGTAACTGCTCTGGAATTTCTTCATTTTTTCTGGTTTTCTTTTGTCGCTCTCAGCATCTTGTTTCTTTAGCTTTATTTTTTCTCTAGATTTGATGGATTTCATAGGCCTATTTGTCACATAGATCTCCCATTATATATTCAAATTGATTGTCGCTGATAGGTTAGAAAGTTAATAGGGTTTTGAATAATTATTTTTGGGTTGGCCAGTTTCTTGAATTTGCCTATTGATTCTAGGAACTTTTTAGTTGATTCCTTTCAATTTTAAGGTGAGCTATGTTGTTATCTACCACAATATATTGTTTTTCTCCTCCTGTTTAGTAGTTATGCCTCTTGTTTCAGTTTCATGTCTTACTGCATTGGAAAGAATGTAGAGGGCATTGTGTTAATTTAAATGATTCTGGCAGACCTTGCTTTGTTTCAGTAAATCTAATTTCCTAACAGTAACATGGCTCTGGAGGAAGGACGAGGTGAAGGAAAGAGTGGTATTTACTTACAGAAGAAAACATTTTCTTATGAGTTGGGGATCCATTTAAGGGAATCACATATGTGATGTGTTGGCATGCATAGATTGGAGAGATCGCAGTCTGTAGAGGGCATAAATTACTTATTTTTTCCATTCGAACTTGGTAGTTTTACTACAATCATCAGTTGGGTCTCTCAGACTTAAAAATTTGTGAAAATTATACCTGAAAGAATTTAACTTAGGACATCTAAAAGCAACCGAAATAGTGATGACATAAGTTTGCATACTGGAATAACTAAATGCAGTCTGTAAAATAGTTAACTTAAACATAAACATACAATGTACAAGTAACATGCAGTGTGCTTCTGATGCTGATTTTCAACTCAACTCATTAGAAACAAAAATTGTCAAGTTCTTTGCTGATCGTAGCCAAGGAAAATGACGATCTTTCCCCCTGCAACTCCATCGACTTGGTGGAGCATACGTTTTGCTGTTTATCACACAGGTATGTGCCAGAATGCTAATTCTTTGTGCCTGGAATTTAGAGTTAACTGCAGAGCCTTTGCCTTTCTGTTGCTCTTCAAAGTTCACATGTAACTTGGGTCACTGTATGAGAAACGTGCCAGAAACTTACTGCTCTTTTAGAAGTAATTCCTCTTAACTCTGCTGTGGTCTTTGCTGTCTGGCCTACTTCGTGCCACGGCTGAGAAGGTCTCTGCATGTTCCTCTAAGATTCAGGTAGGATCTGTGAGTGGTGATGTGAAAAGAGAGCAGCTCCCCTCCAGTTCCTATGCTAAAGAAGACTTCCATCCACACTGCCCCTTCATGAAGCAACTCAGTGGCAGCTCATATGAGTGCTTTTGTTTCCCTGGTCTTTCCACCAGTGTTGATCCCCTTTCTTCCTGAGGGCTCCTCATCCTCAGCCCCCATGTGGCAATGCCTTCTCCTGCTCTCCAAGGTAATTTATCCTCAGCTAACTATCCTGTTCCAAAATGTTTGTCCGAGATGCCCTTTCCTTCGGCCCTACTCCCTGTTTGTCTGATAAACAGTCTGTTTCAAAAGTTGCGAGTGCTGCAGGGCCTCCTAATTTTCCTTAGGTTGAATTTGTACTTTCAGTGTCAGAGGGCCTTAAGGTATTGGTTCTAACGTTGGGAGCCTCAGGCCCTACGTAATATTCTCGTGAAGAACAGGAAGGATTTGGTTTCCCGAGCATCACATCCTTGATGTATGTTGGTACTCTCCTGCATCTGATATATGCCCATAACAGGAATATGTGTGCATGAGTCTAGCTATCCAGACACTCGTTCTGCACTGATACATAGTGAGTGCCAATATGTTAGCTCACCCTATGTGAATTCTGTAGGTGTGTCTTCTGTATGTGCATTCTGTAGACATGTCTATCCCATTCACTCTTTTTTTGCCCCCCAGCCGTCACCTCTAGGCAGCCAAGGGAAGGGAAGGTGATACCACTCTCATCTCAAACACCTGTTACCATATCTCAGCACCCTCATTAGCAGTGTGTGTCTTCCTAAGTCTAACTTTCATTCTTTTGGCAGCAGTGTCAGCTTAATTTAGTTTTTGTGGTTGTGGTTCCCCAAATAGTTTCCAAAATGTAAGATTACTTGATACTTTTATGCTACACCCATTTGTCCAGAGGAATCCACCAAAATATTTTTAATTGTGGTAAAATATACATAACATAAGTCATGACTTTAACCACTTTTAAGGGTACCATTGAGTAGTAGTAAGCACGTTCACATTATTGTACAACCAATCTCTAGAACTCTCTGCATGTTCCAAAACTGACACTATATACCCATGAAACAACTCCCTGCTCTCCCCAGACCCTGGCAACTTTCTGTTCCTATGAATTTGGCTACTCTAGGTACCTCATATGAGTAGAATTATAGTGTTTGTCTTGCTGTGTGACTGGCCGATTTCACTTAGCATAATGTCTTTAAGGTCCAACCATGTTGTAGCACCTGTCAGAATTTCCTTCCTTTCTCAGGCTGAATAATATTCCATGGTATGCATAAACCTCGTTTTGTTTCTCCATTCATCCGTTGATGGACACTTGGGCTTTTTCCCCTTTAGGCTAATGTGAATAATACTGTTTTTAACATAAGTGTACAAATATCTCCTTGACACCCTGATTTGAGTCCTTTTGGGGATATATCCAAAAGTGAAATGGCTGGACCACATGGGAATTCTATTTTTGAATTTTTCAGGAACCACCAGACCATTTTACATTCCCACCAGTAGCGTACAAGGGTTCCAATTTCTTCTCATCCTCATCAACACATGTTATTTTCTGGGTTTTAAAATAGCAGCCGTGCTAATGGGTATGAGGTGGCATCTCATGGCAGTTTTGATTTACATTTCCCCGATGATTAGTGATGCGCGCCTCTTTCATGTGTTTATTGGTCATTTGTATATCTTCTTTGGGGAAAGGTCTAGTCAAGTCCTTTGTCCACCAATTTGTTCTTTAGAAATACCTATCTTTAGTACCATATCTGTTTATTTGCAGAGTTTGTAATTACTCAGCTAGCTCACTTTACTCCTATTCACATTGACTTCATCTGAGGCAGGCTGCCTCCAGCCTCCACTAAAGGTCAGTTTCCATGTGGAAAACATAAGTTACAGGTGAAAGATTTATGAATATGGTGTGTCTACTGCAAAAAGCCTGCGATCTGGAAGCAATCTCACTTCTTATCCTTGGTTAACTGCCTCCACTAGTTAAGTGACTTGAAACAGGTCCCTCATTATTCCAGTTCCTATATGAAAACGGAGTTTTCACCTGCATTGTCAAACTCACACCAAAATAGATAAAATGATTTTAAAAGGGGCTGGGGGAGATGATTGATCCTAGAATCTCAGCATTGGAAAATATCTTAAAGGTCATTAAAAAAATACCTATCCTTCCCCCACCCCCATCCCCATCCCAATGCTTGACGTTAAGAGTCTTTGCAAAGTTTGAGAATGCTACTCTAGAGAGGTTAGATGGGTTTATTATGTTTGCAAAGAAACATGTGTGAGCTGATGTAGTTAGGAGCTTGTAAATCTGATTCTCATGAACAAAATGGTGAGGCTGTGTCTTCCTCCTGCCCACTCTCCCGTGATGTTTGCCCACAGCCTCTCTTGGGGGAGGATGTTTATTCCAAGCGTCCGGAGAAGCATTGTGCTTTGTTCAGGATCCACCTGCTCCTCTTGGGGCTCAAACACAATTCACTGATGCGGTTGGATTCCAGAGTGGGAGGCTGGCCGCTATTATTCCTTTGAATCTAGTCCAAGAAACTGTGCAAGGGGTGGAGGGACCCTGTGTCGAAGCCAACTGCTTGGGATGTTAAGTTGAACAACAATTCCCTGAGTTCTTTTGTTTGCTGCTATGGTTTGTGCAGTCTGGGTTGTAAATGCTATAATGTACACTCCCCCCAACACACACACTTAGGAGTCTTACAGTCTAGTCAGAGAAAAATGATGATAACAATGCACAGAATGTGATCAATATGTAGACTCTAGATGATATGGTATATAAGGTATAACTATTATTAATAATGATAGTAGCAGCTGCCATTTATCTAGTGCCCACTAGATTCTCAACACCACATTGGACACTTTTTTTTTTTTTTAGACAGAGTCTTGCTCTGTTGCCCAGGCTGGAGTGCAGAGTGTAGTGTTGTGATCTCAGTTCACTGCAACCTCTGTCTCCTGGATTTAAGCGATTCTTGTGCTTCAGCCTCCTGAGTAGCTGGGATTACAGATGCCCATCACCATGCCCAGCTAATTTTTGCATTTTATAGAAGAGACAAAGTTTCACCATGTTGGCCAGGGTGGTCTCAAACCCCTGGCCTCATCTGATTTGTCCATCTCGGCCTCCCAAAGTGCTGGGAATACAGGCATGAGCCACCGCACCTGACTGGACACTTTCATACAATATCTCTTTAGTCACCACAACAACCCAGTGTATAGCTGAGGAACATGACAGTCAGACTAGTTGCATGACTTGCAAGGAATCCAGTAAAGAGCAGAGCAAGGATTGATGCCCAGTCTGGTTGAAGATAGGACGAGCTTCATTGAGGAGGTAGAAACTGAGTTGAGTCTTGAAGGATAGTGAATACCAGGGAGAAGGAAGTGTTCTTCATTCTCCTTGAAATGAAGGTTGTGGAACAATGCATGCTCTCCCCATCTTGGGCTTCCTGGAGGTGGTGCCTCGATTCCAAATGCTCTTCCCCACTGGCTTCCTCTGCTCACCCTTCAGCCATTCTTCAAGGCCTATAGTGAGATGTGTCTGCTAACCTTAACCAGACGTGTCCTCACCCTCCTTTGTATGTCCATAGCACTTTGGTTGTACCTTTCTTATGGTGCTTACCATGGTAGTAGCTCTGACCTCTAAAGTCTCTTCGCACCTCCATTTCTTCACCTACAAAATTAGTAGAATAGCTGTCCCAATCTTGTAGGTCATGTGAGGCCTAAATGAGTTAATATATGGAAAGCACTCAGAACTGTGCCTAGATATAGTAGGCATCTGTTATTTTATTTTTTATTTCTTTATTTTTGAGCCCGGGTCTCTGTCACCCAGGCTGGAGTACAGTGGACTCAACCTCTCAGAGTGGAGAGACCCTCCCACCTCAGCCCACCAAGTGGCTGGTATTATAAATGCATGCCACCACCCCTGGTTTAATTTCTAAATTTTTTGTAGAGATAGGGTTTCCCTGTGTTGCCCAGGCTGGTCTTGAATTCCTGGGCTGAAGTGATCCTCTCATCTCAGCCTCCCAAAGTGCTAGGATGGCAGGCATGAGTCACCGCGCCTGGCTAGCATCTGTTATTTTAATTGCCATACATGCAAACTGAAAACTTTCACCGGGTGGAATTCATAGATACCTCCCAATCCCCACCCCTCTACACATGACACATAAATACAATACACACATACATGACACATGCACAGAGGTTTTCACGTGGCATCCTATATTCAGGGCTTGATAAATTGTCAAGGTGTGGCTTCTTGCACTCAGCAGGCGTAGGAAGGTGCCATTTGGTTTGGCTAGTTTATGACCTGCAGGAGCCCTGTCCCTCTGCCTCTCTTGGGAAGCAGATCCATTTCAACTGGAGACACTTCAGAAGGCCAGAGTCATCCAGGCAAGAACCCCCTTCCTCCTCATCCAGACTCTTGGTGCTGGGGAGCGGGTGTGCTCAAGGGGAAGCCATGTAAGGCTCCCCTGAGAGAACTGGGTTTAGAGAGGTGGAGACTGTTGATTGGTTCAGTGTGGCATTCAGACTACTTCGTTCAAATGCTGTTCAGAAAAACAGATTTTTCCAGAGGCAGAGTGTCTATCAAGGACTTACTGGGAGACCTGCAGAATTGCTCCTTTTCCTGAGGAATGAAGCAGCAGTGGCCTGAGAACTCATTTCTCTGTAGTCTTGTTTCCTGGGGGTTTTTTGAGGCTCCAGTTTGGGCTCGTGTCTCTGTGACCTGGGGTTTGGCTAACCACACTCTCCTGGCTTTATCCAAGTCCAGTTATTTTCCCTCAGCTGCTTCAAATTCCAGCTGGGTCCTGAGGCCAATCTTGACCTTGCTTTGTGTGGGAGCAAAGGAGCCTGGGTTTTCCTGCCTTGGGTCACAGCAGTGGGAAAATACCCAGGCTCCATTCCAACTGGGAGGACCCTGTGGCCTTGTTGCAAGCAGCGGCCCTGCCCGCAAACAGGAAGCTTTCTTCTCCACAGAGACCCAGTTCTGATGATGGTCACACACCCCAGCAGTTTTCCCCTAACAGGAAAGTTGTCAGGACTGTTCAGGCATTTCCTTCTCTGCCATCTGCCATCCGGACTGAAGAGAAAGTCTTAGTTTTGATTCCTTTCCTGTTCAGGGAGGAGGTGACTGATTGGAGGCTGCTGGAATAAATTCTGACTCACTGTTGAAGAATTATCAGAGTTTTTCTTCTGAGTCCGAGTTCCTGGGTCTGATGGCCCAGTCAGCAACCTGGAGAAAAATCTATGAACTTCATTAAAACTGGGTTCCATGCTTTCAATGGAAAAGCAGGGATGGAAGACCAGACAAAAATGCCATTTCAGTTTGAGCAATGCGCTTCATGAGACTCCTTTGTGTAGTAAGAGGGAGGAGGCCACTGAGGTTTCCACTGAGTGTATATTATAGATTCATTCTCTACTCCTCACCTTCCTTGACTTTTCTTCCATCACTGGGGACTGCTGTAATCTTGAAACAGAATATTTTCTCTTAGTTATTATTGTATTATTAATATTTTCTGTTGGTCATTTCCTTTTAGTTTAATTTGCATATGTGTACATGGGTGATGCTTCAATTAGACAATTTTTTTAAGTTTGTTTTCTGACATCTTAGATACTAGAAGATATGGATTTTCATCCTTGGAGATTATGTAGGTTTTTTTCTTATTGTGTTGTTGCACATATACAGTTAGCAGTATTTTTTTTTCTGTTGGAATTTTAGAAAGAAGGATGCTTCTTGTGGATGGGGCAAGAGTGTGACTGTAATCGGAATTATTGCCTGAGACTCTGGGTGCAGTTTAGGGTAGAGCAGTAATTTCATCTCTTGCTCTCCATGTTTCTCTGTCTTCCCAGGCGGAGTTTAGGAAGGACAGGGGAGAGGACCTGGCCCGAGTGCTGTGTGGGGAGGAGCAGGCTGATGCTGATGCTGGGGCCCAGATATGCTCCCTGCTCCTTGCCCAGTCTGAGGTGAGGCCTCAGTGCCTACTGCTGGTCTTGGCCAACAGAACAGGTAAGGTGCACCTCTGTCTGGGGGAACTGGGAGGGAGTAGGGCTGAGATTAGAGAATCCTAGGTGGAGATGTGGCATCCCAGATCCAGAGAGACCACAGGTGCTGGGGAGAAGGGCTTGGGTGACTTTGGGAGAGATCCCCCTGAAATGGACTACCCTGACCATCAGAGCATCTTGTAGAACAGGATGGGAGGGTGGAGCAGGATAAGCTGGTTTCTCTTCTAGATTTAGAAACCCCTGTTTCTAATTCTAGAAATTTCCAGCAAACTCCAACTTATGAAAAAGCACCAGTCTGACCTGAGAAAGGTAAGTTCTCTGAGATATGGGTCTCAGAGGGAATGCCGGGGCAGGGGGGCTCCCTGGAGTAAGAGGGGAAGCCATTACCTTCCCCAGTTCTACCTACCCTCCTTCTCTGAGTCTTCTCCTTTCTAGTCTCGAACCAAAAATGGTGGGGTGTGACTGAATTAAGAGATGTCAGTCTCAAATCCCATTTCAAAAATTCCTGAGGTCAATGCCCTCAAGCATCTGTTCACTGTTGAGTTACACACAGGGGGCTGGAGTGGGCTGGGCTCCACTTTTGGCAAGTGACAGACTGTGTCTTATGTGTCTTCTTTTCAAGCTGGGGATCCTAGGTTTCACTGAGCAAGATGTTGCAAGCCACCAGAGCTATTCCCGAAAGACCCTGATTGCGCTGGTCACCTCGGGAACCCTGCTGGCTATCTTGGGCATCACTGGCTATTTCCTGATGAATCGCCGCAGCTGGAGCCCCACAGGAGAAAGGCTGGTCAGTTCTGGGGGCCAGGGCAAAGGAAATGGGAAAGATAGTGAGTTTCCGGGGAGTTCAGTGGATGTCATGGAGCAGGAGGAGAAGTACCAGAAAAAGTCCTCCTGTGAGCTTACATAAAGACATGCACGTGCACACACACAGTAATTGGTGGAAGATTCAAAATATTACGTAGCAAACTGGGGAGGGAACAGTAATGGCGCCAGCCCACCTACTCAGTGTGGTAGCAGATGATTCATGTCATCTATTCATTATGTTTTCTGGGATAGCTCAGCTTGGTGCCACCAGAACAGCCTGTTAAATCAGCCACACTGTATTTGTAACCATGTTAAATGCCCAGTGGGTGCCCCTTTGCTCAAAAGGAGGCATATGGAAGGAGAATCTCCTTTTGCCATTCTGGATGAGGGAGGACAAGGCTGAGGTCTGAATCTTGGCCTCTGGCCTGTCCCCTACCCTGGGGAGGTCATCCCACCCTTCTTGGGACTGCCCGTTTTCCTGCGGGAGCTGGCTGCCAAGCTGCGGTGGCATGGTGTGGTGCCTCTCCTATGTCCTTTCTCCTCTAGGAGCTGGAACCCTGACCACTCTTCAGGAAGAAAGGAGTCTGCACATGCAGCTGCACCCTCCCTCCCATTCTCCCTCTCACCTCCCCCCACCTCCCGCCCCTGCCCCCACTTCCTGTTTGGGCCCCTCCCCCATCCAGTGTCTCACAGTCCTGCTTACCAGATAATGCTACTTTATTTATACACTGTCTAGGGCGAAGACCCTTATTACACGGAGAACGGTGGAGGCCAGGGCTATAGCTCAGGACCTGGGACCTCCCCTGAGGCTCAGGGAAAGGCCAGTGTGAACCGAGGGGCTCAGGAAAACGGGACCGGCCAGGCCACCTCCAGAAACGGCCATTCAGCAAGACAACACGTGGTGGCTGATACCGAATTGTGACTCGGCTAGGTGGGGCAAGGCTGGGCAGTGTCCAAGAGAGCACCCCTCTCTGCATCTGACCACATGCTGCCTCCATGCTGGAGGTGACATCTCTTACGCCCAACCCTTCCCCACTGCACACACCTCAGAGGCTGCTCTTGGGGCCCTACACCTTGAAGAGGGGCAGGTAAACTCCTGTCCTTTACACATTCGGCTCCCAGGAGCCAGACTCTGGTCTTCTTTGGGTAAACGTGTGATGGGGGAAAGCCAAGGTCTGGAGAAGCTCCCAGGAATGATTGATGGCCTTGCAGCACTCACACAGGACCCCCTTCCCATTCCCCCCTCCTTTCTGCCTCATTACAGGAACCCCTAGGGGAAAGATGGGCTTTTCTAGGCTACAATTTTCTCCCAGGAAGCTTTGATTTTTACTGTTTCTTCCCTATATTTTCTTTCTTTACTTTGAGGAAACCAAAGTAACCCTTTGCACCTGCTCTCGTCTAATGATATAGCCAGAAAAACGTCTTGAACTACTTCCCTTATCTCTTCTCCAAGACACTGTGGACTTGGTCACCAGCTCCTCCCTTGTTCTCTAAGTTCCACTGAGCTCCATGTGCCCCCTCCACCATTTGCAGAGGCCTGCACAGCTTTCTGGCTGGAGCCTAGAACGGACCTCCCAAGTTTTAGGACAAACAGCTCAGTTCTAGTCTCTCTGGGGCCACACAGAAACTCTTTTTGGGCTCCTTTTTCTCCCTCTGGATCAAAGTAGACAGGATCATGGGACCAGGTCTTGGAGCTAAGCCTCTCACCTGTACTTTTCTGAACAATCCTCTTCCTCTGAGGCTGGGTCCTGGCCTTATCCTCTGATCTCCATGACTTCCTCCTCCCTCCTGCCGACTCCTGGGTTGAGGTGAGGCCTCAGTCCCCCAGCAGATGCTTTTCTGTCTCAGTCTGCCCAATCACCCGGAATTCGGAAGTCCTGAATCCGTAGTTTTCCCTTCCATCATATCATCCTGCTCTTCTGCTTCCCTCACCCTGAGCCCCTTCATTGCTCCGCACCTCCATGTGGTCAGAGACCCAGATCAGCTCTTAACCCTTATCACCAGCTGCCTCTTCTGTGGGTGACCCAGGTCCTTGTTTGCTGTTAATTTCTTTCCAGAGGGGTTGAGCAGGGATCCTGATTTCAATGACGGTTGGAAATAGGACTTTCCAGAGAAGAGAGGATTGGGTAGATATTTTTTCTGAATACAAAGTGATGTGTTTAAATACTGCAATTAAAGTGATTCTGAAACACATCTGTTATGTGACTCTGTCTTAGCTGGGTGTGTCTGAATGCAAGAGCAGCACCCTCCACTAGACCTAGCTAGACTATGCAGTGATGTGGTGGGGAGGACTAGCCAGGGAAAAGGGTGGAGCACCTCAGCAGACACAGGCACCAGCCAGGATACTAAGGACCTTTAGCCAAATCTGCCAACTATTCTCCTCCATGGGAAGAGGAAACACCCATTTCCAGTGGTAGAAAGGCAGACCCAAATGTACCAGGGAGCTTCCAAATGGAGGGTGATATGCTAGGGTCTTAGGAGCTATACCCTTCATGAACACCATTCTGAGAAGAGGAACATGCTGATCACTGCTGCAAAGAACATGCTGATCACTGCTGCAAAATATGCAAAACAAAGGGAAGGGGCAATGTCCTGTGCATCCTCTATTATCAGGCCACCCCCGCTCCTCGGCTTCCCAGGTCACAGCAGACACAGTGAAGGTCTATGTGGGGATTGTGGTTCTAGAGACCTGACAGTCAACTCAGGGAGGGAGCTGGTTTCTGCCCTCAATATTAAGACAGCAGCCTTTAAAAAAAAAAAAAAAATCTGTAAGCATGTACCTCCCCCCAGCTTCCAGAACAACCCCCGCCCAATCCCTACCAGGGGGAAGTTGGGGAGGGAGTGCTGAGGAGCTCCAGGAAACACTCCCAAGTGTGTCAACAGTGGCAGAGGCAGTTGGGACCAAACAAAGGTTGATTCTTCCATTCTTATCTCCACAAAGCCAGACCTTTCCCTTCAGCACTCCTCCACCCCTATCTCCTTCTTGCTTTTCTCCAACTTCTCTAACCATAGGTTCCTCTCCAGGACTCAGGGGAGGTGAAATGATGAGGTTTAAAGTCTTCCCTTGAAGGCGATGGCTACCTTGAGGATTGGAGCAAAGGACGATGGTAATCAGTAGGGAAGTCCAACCGGCCTGCATCTAGTTGCACATCTTGCCTTGAGAGTGATCCAGTGAGGATCTGTCCCAGCTAGGTCATCAGGTAGGAGGGGTGCGTTCAGGGTTCAGATTCGTAGGAAACATGGGAGGAGAGGAAAAGGCAACTTGCAACCACCTCCAGCCTCAGGCCTAGCAACCTGCAATGCATTTCACCCTGTTTGTTGGAATGTGAATGTAGGCTTTTGGAGGAAGGGGTTTGTGTGTATTGTGGGGTGGGGTGCAGCAACTGGTTCCTTCTGACGGCTGGACAGCTTGCCCTGAAGAATTTGCCTGCCTTCTGGAAAAATCCAACTTTCCCACCCTGGGCCTGAGCATCCTGATACAGCAATGGCGCCACCTGCTGGCCTTATTGAGGTCCTACTGCTCAGCCTCAGCTCAATCGCCTCCATGTTGGGCTTCTCTCCCTGGCCGCCCCATCCTCTAGTCCAATTTCTCTTGTACACAAAGCTCATATAACTATAGAAGGTCACTGTTGAAGAGGACTTTAAAGATACATTTAATTAAACTCCCTTATGGTATAAAGACAAACTAAGGCTCAGAGAAGGGAGGTGGCTTGCCCAATCACTCAGAATTCAGAAGTCCTCAATCTGTAATTTTCCCTTCTATCATATCCTACTCTTCTGCCGAGTCCTCCGGGTTCCTGCAGTTGGATGTCATGAAGCCAGTGTGGCAGTGTGAAGATAGGTTTGGGACTTCACTTCTGGAGCATTTCATCAACATAAGCTATTGCAGGCCTGGCCGGCCAAACAGGTCCTGGAGGAGCCCCGGAACAAAGAGATCACAGGAGGCCATGAGATTCGGCTTCCTTGGTGTCCACAGTGAGCCCAGGAAAATTAGCTGTAGGGTATTACACTGTTCACTATGGAGATAATTCACCTGGAATTATCTTCAGCCAGATTTTCATCTGAATGGATAAATGGGAATACCATCTAAATCCAGATAAATAGATCACTTCCATCTCATCCCCTCTAGGTAGATTAATCCCACACTTCCTCTTCACACAAAACCAGTAATAGGTCATCGATTTTGTGCAACAAAATGCTGCTTCTCTTCCTAAAGCCCCCATCGAAGAGGCTCCCAGCCACCATTCAATCATTCATCAAGTCTTATGATGTGCCAGATACAGTGCCACATGTGCCAGAACATCTATTATGTGCCAGACACTGTTCTTGAGACTGGGGATAGAGCAAACACTCATGAAGCTTATAATTCTAGCAGAAGAAGACAGTAAACAATGTCATCTCAGTAAGTATATACGTGTGTTTTCAGGTCATATTGAGAGCTATGAAAAATATAAAATACATTGAGAATAATGGTTGGTATTTTACATATGGTGGTTACTTTCAGAAAAATAACAGTGGAGAGCACAGGTTAGCTTGAATGAAGTGGAGAAGCAGGTTGTATGCCAAGCTGGGAGAGATTATCCCACACTGGGGAAAGGACAAGTGCAAAGCCCTATGATGAAAAGCCGCCAAGTGCAGAAAGCCTCATATGACAGGGGGCAAGATGGCCACGAGGTTGTGTCAGTGAGTGGGGGGGTGGGGAGACACAGGAGGTCAGACTATATGGGGCCTTTTAGTTGTAGATTGGGAAGCCACTGGAGGGTTTTGAGCAGAAGAGTCATATGATCTGCTTTATGTTTTAAAAGGATCGTGCTGGCTGCTGAGTAGAGAATAGAGGTTGAGGGATAAGAAAGTAAAAGAGACCATAGCAAGAAGAATGATCATGGCTGGAAGCAGGTAATCACATTGGCAGTGATGAGATCAAGCAGAATTCAGAGAGTGTTTTGAAGGTAGAGGTAACAGGACTTGCTCAGTCCATTTATTTCTTCAAATAATAATCACACTAACAATGATAGTAGTTAACATTTTTGAGTGCTTACTGTATGAAAATTGAGACATGGTGCCAATATTTAAATAGCATATTTTACTTAATATTCACAGAAACCCTGTGAAGTAGGTTCTATTATCTCAGAAAAAGAAACTGAAACTCAGAGAATAACAAGGGACTGTGCTGGGTGCACAGTGGCAGAGGCAAACATGAATAGGATGTGAGTTTATTTGAACCCCAAATGTTTAAATCTTGGGATTAATATAACATACATTTAAACAAACAAGCAAGAAAAAAAATGCACAGCAGAAAGTGAGAAATAACATGAGGAAAGACTAGATGAGGTGCTGTTATCTAGACGTGGACAGGACTCTTTCCAGCTGGGAAGATCTGAGACTGGGTCATGAACAGGTGGTTTCTTGAGTGGGTCCTGTAAAAATGAATATGATTTTGATGGCAGTAATGAGTAAGGACATTTCAGACTGATAGAAGAGTACATACAATATGTAGTGATGGGGAAAGATAAGGTACTGTCAAAGGACAACGTGTTTTCTGGTATGTCAGAGAAGTAGAATGTGTTAAGGGAAGCTGAGCACCAGAAAGATCCGGGTGTCACAGTTTGTGTAGGATGTTTAAAGCTAAACCACAGAGTTTAATTTTATCCAATAGAAGAGAACCCACAGAAGAGTTTCCATTTATTCATCAATTTATTCATTTATTCAAAAAATATTTCTTGAGTGCTTATTATAAGCCAGGTACTGTGCCAGGCACCTGGGATAAGACACAGTCCCTTCTGTCAAGTCTTTACATTGGGTGGATGTGGGAGGGACAGATGACAGAACAATATGCATTGAGTGTAAGCACTATGGTATAGGAAGCTCTGAATGGGAGGGGCATGGAAGCCATGGAAGATCATGGAAGGCTTCCCAGGAGAAGTGACGTCTGGACTGATCCTTTGGTCAAGCAGGAGTTAAAGAGGAGAAAAGGAGAGATATGGGTGTTCCAGAGAGAAGAAGGAGCCTTGTCCCAGGAGCAAAGTGAGGGTGATTATTCCAGAAATGTGAGTGATTCTTTTAAGGCTCAAGCAAAGCATATGATTCTTCTTAATACTTTCTATTTCTTTGCTGAGTCTTTCTGTTCTTTTGTTTCAAGCATGCTGCAGTTGCTTATTAAAGCATTTTTATGATACCTGTCGTTTTAAAATTCTTGTCAGACCGTTTCAACACCTTTATCGTCTCAATGTTGGCGTCTGTTAATGGTTTTTTCCTCAATGAAATTGAGATTTTCCTGGTTCTTGGTATTACCAGTGATTTTAATTGCATCTGGAAATTTGGGATTTATGTTGAAAGACTGGATCTTATTTAAAGATTCTGTTTAGCACGCCTCCTTTGATACCACACTGGTGGGCCCAGGTTCCCCATTCAGCTGTTGACACTTGCAGGACAGAGGGGTGGGATGGGGTGAAGTGGGTACCTCATTATTGCTGGGCCAGGGTAGAAGTTCAGGCTTCCCAGTAGATATCTGCTGATACCACCCTGGTGCCATGTCATTCCTTGAGTCCAAAAGTTCCCCCAATTCTGCCTTCTTTCTGCCTATCAGAGTCTCCCTATGTTTGACTCATATATAATGTCCAGGGTTTTCAGAGGTACTTAACAGGAGGCGTAAGAAAAAGTGTGCCCACTCCATCTTGTCTGGAACTGGAAATTCAAGTCAAAAATAAGAGAGAGGACAGGAAATCACAAGCCATGAGACTGAAGAGTTAGGCAGGTTCTACACCAGTTATTCTCAAAGCCCTCTTACACTCTTAAAAATTTAGAACTTCAAAGAGCTTTTGATTTTGAAGGTTACATCTATCAATAATTACTATTTCAAAAATTAAAATTGAGAAAATTTTAAATTATTATTAATTTGTTTAAAAATAACAATAATCATTCCATTACATGATAATGTAAGTAATGCTTTTCTTAATGAAAATTAATTATATTTTCCAAAACAAAAACAATTAGGAAAAAGTGTCATTGTTTTAGACTTTGGTAAATCTCTCTAATATCTGGCTGACGGGAAGAATGCTGATTCTTTTGTTTGCTTCATATTCAATCTGTTGTGATATTATACAACGGGTAGCCTCTGAAATATTCCACTGTATACTTGTGAGAGAATGAATGTGAAAAAGGAAAATAGATTTTTAGTATTATTATGAAAATAGTTTTGACCACAGAGACCACTTGGAAATGTTTTAGGGAACCCCCAGAGGACCCTCGATCACACTTTGAGAACCGTGGCTCTAGACATGTTACTATTTCAGTAGCATCTAGGTACATGTGGCTGCGGAGCACTTAAAATGTGGCTGGTGCAAATGAGAGACAGGACTTCCAGCTATATGTAATTTAATAAACTCAAATTTAAAAACTGAAACAGCATAAAATGTTTTGTTGTTGTTGTTGTTGTTAAACATGACCTTATAGTTTCGGTAAGAATACATTTCACTTTAACCCTTCAAAATTTAGCATCTGAATTGAGATATGCTGTACATGTTAAATACATGACAGATTTTGAGGACTTAGAAAAAAACAATGTAAGATGTTTCATTAATAGTTTTTATACTGAGTATGTTTTGCTATGATAATATTTTTGATATATTGAGTTAAATGTATTTTAAAATTAATTTAAGCTATATTTGTTAAAATCTTGAATGTGGATACTAGAACATTTAAAATGACATACGTGATTCACATTTTGTTTCTCCTGGACTGTGCTGCTCTAGATGAATTTAGATGATGAAGGCTTTGTGTGTCATGTAAAGCTCATTCTTTATTTTGAAGGTAATGTAGAGCCATTGAAAAGTCTGAAGTAGAGAAATGACATATCAGGTTTGCATTTTAGAAAGCTTACTTTGGCTTCAGTGTGGAGCATGGACTGAAGGAGGAACCAGTTAGGGTTAGGAGGTGCTTGCATTATTGAAGGGTAGGAAGACCGTGGCCTGAAGAAAAGTGGCTAAACTGGAGACGTATGACTGGGCACAGTGGCTCACGTCTATAATCCCAGAACTCTGGGAGGCTGAGGTAGGCTGATCACTTGAGGTCAAGAGTTCGAGACCAGCCTGGCCAAAATGGTGAAATTCTGTCTCTACTAAAAATACAAAAGTAGGTGGCATGTGCCTGTAATCCCAGCTAATCAGGAGGCTGAGTGAGGCACAAGAATCACTTGAACCCAGGAGGTGAAGATTGCAGTGAGCCAAGATCACACCATTGCACCCCAGTCCGGGCAACAGAGTGAGACTCTGTCTCAAAAAAAAAAAATAAATAAACAAATAAATAAATAAATTGGAGACCATAGTGGAAAGATGAAACCAACTGGACTTGGTTCTTAGGTGTAATAATGGCACTTTGGTTATGTAAGAGAATGTTCTTATTTCTAAGAGATGCACACAGGAATCTTTAGGGATGAAGGGCCATAATGTGTGTAATTTACTTTCAAATGGTCCATCATATTCACACACACATACACAGTACATCTGTGAGATAATAAGAATGAAAAGGTAAATAGCATCTTAGTAGTATTATGAAAAAATATATATGGAGAGAGGGGAAGGAGAGAGAAAGCAAATATGAGACAAAATATTAGCAATTTTCAATCTACATGACAGCAATCTAGTAAATGGTGAATCATTTTACTCTTCTTCCAACCCTTTCTGTAGGTTTGACAATTTTCAAAATAAAAAGGTGGGGGGGGGGGGAATGAAAAAAAAAACTTCAAAATGTCTTGGAAATCACTGATTAGATGTGACAGAAACGGGGTGACTTTCTGGTTTCTTGCCTGGCAACAGAGTAGACAGCATTGTCATTCCCAAGACAGAAGTGCAAGAGGAGCAATGGAATTGGAGGGATGATGAGTTCAGTATGGAATGCGTGGACTTTGAGAGGCTCTGGGCTCCAGCAGGCAATGTGCAAGCCTGAAGTTTTTGATAGGGAAATGTGGTAGAGATGCAGACATGGGTGTCTTTAGAATCTAGATGATAATGGAAGGTACTGGGGCACACTGGAGTATCAAGGGCACGTGTAGAGAATGAGAAGAGATGAGGTGTGAGGATGAAATCCTGGTGAACACTGACATTTCAGGGTCAGCAAAGAAGAATATCAGAGTAGACAACTTCCAAGATGGCCCACAACACCACCTCTTCATAGGCAGGCTCTTGTGTAGTCAGCTCTTCTCACACTGTATCAGGGTTGGTCTGTGAGACAAGAGGGGCGGAAGTGATGGCATGTCACTCCTGAGATTACATCATAAAAGACATGGTGGCTTTCATCTAGGCTTGGTACATGCTCATTCTTGCTGATCCCTTGTTCTGGGGGAAGCTGTCTATCATGTCAGGCTACAGGGAGTTCCATGTGGGGAAGAACTGAAACCTCCTGCCAAAAGCCATGTGAGGAAGCTTGGGAAACCTTGGAAGAGTATCCTTAAAAAAAAAGTTTTAAATTAAACATAAATAAATACATAAACAGCACAACTGCAATCTCATGAGACAACCCAAGCCAGACAACTCAGGTAAACCATTCCACCCAGCTAAATTGTTCCAGATTGCTGACCCTAAGAAACTGCGTGAGTCCGGGTATGGTGGCTCATGCCATAAACTCAACCCTTTAGGAGCCTGAGGTGGAAGGTTTGCTTGAGGCCAGGAGTTTGAGACCAACCTTCACAAATAATGAGAACCCCCGTCTCTACAACAAATTAAAAAATTAGCCAGGCATGATGGCACGTGCCTGTAGTGCCAGCTAAACAGGAGGTGAGGCAGGAGGATTGCTTGAGCCCAGAAGGTTGAGGCTGCAGTGGGCTGTGTTTGTGCCACTGCATTCCAGCCTGGGCAATGGGGCAAGATTCTGTCAGAAAAAAAAAAAAAATCAAGAAACTGTGAGAGAATCCATGTTGTTTTAAGCTTCTGAATTTTGGGGTGATTTGTTATGCAGCAACAGATAACGAACACAGATAAGCCTCAAAGAGGGAATACGTCGAGATAGGAGAACCATGAGCCTGGGATCATGAGAATATTTCATGGAGGACAGCCTAGAATATGGTGGCTAATACTACTGAATGGTGGAGGTTTGGAATTTTCAACAAAGAGGTGATTTATAACCTTGGTGAAAGCAGTCAGGAGAGTTGGGGGGAGCGGGTCGTGGGCAGAGACCAGATTATAATAGGCCAAAGAATGAATAAGAAAAGCTGTAATTTTTCCATTATCACATTTATTGAGGGGAAAAGTACAGTAAGTATCATAATCCTAATTTTAGATATGAGAAAGCCAAAGTCACATTGCAATTATGTGGCAAAATCCTCCTGACCGTTCCACCAGTGATACATTAAAGAATTTTATCTGGTAGCAAGGTGGCTCATGCCTATAATCCCAGCACTTTGGGAGGCTGAGGTAGGAGGATTGCTTGAGGCCAGGAGTTCAAGACCAACCTACTCAACATAGCAAGATCTGCCTCTATGCAAATAAAAAATAATAAAAATAAATTAGCCAGGTGTGACGGTGCATACGTGTAGTCCCAGCTACTCAGAGGCTGAGGTGGGAGGATCACTTGGGCCCAGGAAAGAGGCCAAGGCTGCAGTGAACCATGATCGCACCAGAGCACTCCAGCCTAGGCAACACAGTGAGACTCTGTCTTTAAAAAAGATAATTATCAGCCAGGAGTGGTGGCTCACACCCGTAATCCCAGCACTTTTGGAGGCCGAGGCGGGCGAATCACGAGGTCAGGAGATTGAGACCATTCTGGCTAACATGGTGAAACCCTGCCTCTATTAAAAATACAAAAAATTAGCCAGGCGTGGCGGCGGGTGCCTGTAGTCCCAGCTACTCGGGAGGCTGAGGCAGGAGAATGGCGTGAACCTGGGAGATGGAGGTTGCAGTGAGCCAAGATCGCACCACTGTACTCCGGCCTGGGTGACAGAGCGAGACTGTCTCAAAAAAAATAAAAAAAGAAAAAAGAAAAGAAAAGAAAAGAAAATTCTCTCCACCTACATTCATTACTGTTTCTGGGAAGAGTTCTGATAAATTCAGTTTTTGCGACTTTGTTCCATTTCCAGTGATATTCTTGAATCCCTTATGATTGTGGTGACCCAGCCAGCTTCCCAGCTGGGATGCTCCTTCATCTGGTTCTGCCTAACTCACCCCCGAGCTCCCACTGCCTTGGGTAAGTCCTTAGAAAGAGAACTGACAAATTAAAGTGAGACATTCTTTCATTCATCCCATAGCAATTTATTGAGCTTCTTATAAGAGCTTCAGCTACCTGGCTAGCATTCTTAGACATCAATGGGCAACCAACTTGTCATTGGCAGTTTTACATATGAAGTCAGCACGCCACAAGCAAAAGAAAATCTGCCTTAGCTTCCTAGAGAGGGGGGCCCTACTCAAGGTTGAATAGAGCACAGTAAAATTCAGCAACTGCAGCATCAACAAATGAAGCAATCAGGGTAATCATTCAGCAGTGATTAATAGCAACATCTCTTCTTGGGTCTCAGACGTGAAGCTATAGATAGGTAGCTATTCCTAGCTCTAACTCTATTTTAATGTATTTGGCCTTCAGTCAATCAATTCACCTTCCTCTGACCCATACAGTCTTCCCTTCGAAAGGTTTCCTGAGTAAGGTTTGCCCTGGGGGTGCAACCCACTTCAGACCTGCTTGAGCTGCACCTAGCGGCCACATGGTGTCGTGGTCACTCTCTCTGGCTTTGGAGTCAGACATGCCTGTATTTGGAGTCCAGCTCTGACATGTTAGCTATGTCACTTTGAGCCGATTACTTTTTTAACCTTTTTCATCCTCGGTTTCCTCATCTGAAAAAAAAAAGGGGGGGGCGGCAAGGGATAATATCTACCTCATAGTATTACCATAAGTATAACAGGAAGAAAAAGATGTAATGTAAAAAGTGACTGCCATATTTCTTCATTCTAGGAGGGAGCAGGATTCATCACAGAGGTGCTTCACTCATTTGTGGAGGAATAAACACTTTGTTCAACTTTTTTGGTTAAGAAAAGCAGCTGAGGATCCAATTCTCAGCTCCTCCTCTGATCTCAGAGTGAGAATAGCCCAGAATGGAGATGTTTGTTCAAAAGAGTTAAATTTCCTTTGTGTAATAAAGTAACAGTAATCAGATATTTTCAGGGAGAGGTGGAGGGCAGTAGAGAGATGGAGGGGAAGAATTGGGGAAAGAGAGAAATGACTGCAGGCAGCGCTCTGGGAGGCAGAGCAGCCAGGAAAAAGGACGCTGGGCATGCTAGTGTGATGATTTTCAGCACTTCCTGGTCTGAGTGGTGCTGTCACAATCCTATGTTGCCCTGACCTTTAGTAAAAGTCTTCCATGCAAAATGACCTTATGTCCTGGGGCTCTTTGGGGAAAGAAGGAAAGAAGGGGCCCATTTGCCATGAATGAGAGTGATGTGATAAGAGGACAACATTGTCAGCGGGCGGGTGAAAGTGCCCAAATTCAGTTGGAGCAGGAATTCATAAGGAAAAGTGATCACAAAAAATGTCAGTCCATCCCCCAAGAGTTTTTGGAAATCTTGGCTGGGTGTGGTGGCTCATACTTGTAATCCTAGCACTTTGAGAGGTCAAGGCAGGAGGATCACTTGAAGCTGGGAGTTCGAGAGCAGCCTGAGCAATAAAGCAAGGCTTCATCTCTACAAAACAAACAAACAAACAAACAAAAAATTAGCTAGACATGGTGGCTGGCACCTCTCACCCCAGATACTCAGGTGGCTGAGGCTGGAGGATGGCTTGGGCCCAGGAGTTCGAGTCTACAGTGAGCTATGATTGGGCAACAGAGCAAGACTCTGTCTCAAAGTAAAATAAAATATATATATATATATACACACACACACACACACATATATATATATACACACACACATATATATATGTTTTGGGAAAACATGGACTCTCCAGACTTGGGTTGTTAATGAAACATGATTCAAGAAGGCTGGTAAAAATTAAGTTACATAAGGATTAAATGAGAGAATGTACATAAAGCAATTAGCTCAGAGCCCAGTTCTTGATAAGGATGCAACTTAAAATAGCCCTTATTACTATGACTTAGTGTTCAATTTCCTCTTTTCTTCACCCCTTTTACTTCAAGGGTTCACAATCTACTTAAAAATTTTGATATAGTCACTTGTTTATTCTACAAACATTTATCAAAGTCCTTTGATGTGTCAGATAAGTTAAATAATTTCAGGCAGTAGCAATTGTCATAGCTAATGTTTTTGAGGGCTTAGTAAATACTAGGTACCGTGCTAAGTGCTTTACATAGCTTTTTATATTTAATCCTCAACAGTCCTAGGGAGGAACAATTATATTCCCACTTTACAAATGAGGTTAGAGAATAAGGCACAGTGAGTTCAAGAGACTTGCCCCAGATCACACAGCTAGCCAGTGGGAGAGCCAAGGTTTGAACCCAGGCTGCTAGATTTCAGTGCACGCTTTTTTTTTTTTTTTTTTTTTTGAGACAGAGTCTCACTCTGTTGCCCAGGCTGGAGTGCAGTGGCGCGATCTTGGCTCACTGTAACTGTAACCTCTTCCTCCCGTGTTCACGCCATTCTCCTGCCTCAGCCTCCCCAATAGCTGGGACTACAGGCTCCTGCCACCACGCCTGGCTAATTTTTTTGCATCTTTTGGTATAGATGGGGTTTCTCTGTGTTAGCCAGGATGGTCTTGATCTCCTGACCTTGTGATATGCCCACCTCAGCCTCCCAAAGTACTGGGATTACAGGCGTAAGCCCCAGCGCCTGGCCTAGTGCATGCTTTTAAGCTCCACACTACACTATTTTTTATTTAATTTTTTTCTTTTTGTGTCTTCTCATGCTTGTTTCCTAAATATACTGTTTTTTAATGCGACTGACAATGTGTGTGAGTTATGGCATACAGAGTCAGAGGGATCATGAGGGAATAGCCACTATGGGGACATTATCCTAGAAAAATGAGTGGGATTTTCTTGCCTTCTTTTCCCTCAAACCTCATATTCCTTTTCCAGCTCTAAGCACTCAAGATGGAGTGGCAGTAGGATCCCAACACTAATATCTGTCCAGAACTGGTCATCAGCTGGCTTGAGTTCTCCCATTCTGCCTGTGCCTACCCTTAGCAAGGGGAAGAACAAGATGGAAGAGAAGGAAGAGACCTGATTGAACCAGCCAATAGATAATTAGAAGCTGACTATTTTGCAATAATGCAGCACAACAGCAATAAATAAATCAATCACTTGGGGGGTGGAGAATGGCTTTCCTATAATCAGCTATTAAAGGCTTGTACCACTAATTAGTCTATTAATTAGAACTGTTCTCTTCCTTCCACATGTTATCAGCCTGCCAAGGCAGAGAAAACTCAGCCCCGGGGGCAGGAGATAAGAGAAGTAAGACATACAGAAGTGGCAGATTCAAACAGTTGGGCTTGTGTGTGTTTTAAAAGCACAGTTCTTAGTGCCCCGGGCATATCCACCTGCTAGTAGGAAAAGAACGTTTATCAAAAACCAAAGGGCTGTTGTCTGTGTTGAGCAGAAAGGGGAAAAAAAGATTTAATCTTTAAAGAGAAAAACCACTATAACCACACTCAGGGATCTGTGAAGGGCAGTTCCACTGGGTGTTCCCTAGAGCACAGGACACAGTGAGAAACAAGCATACTTAGTGCCAAGGCAGCATAATCAGAAGACCCAGGGGCAGAGGCACTCTGCTCCTACTATGTGCCTGGCACCACCCCCATTCTTTATGTTTGTAGTGTCTTGTCTGATGATTTCATCTACATTCTCAGATGCCCTTGAGTTATTTCTGGGAGTGCCCAAAAAGGGACCTCATATGAGCCCTCACAGCTGTGGTCACCAAAAGATGGCTGCTCTGCTCTGCCTCTCCTGTTGTGGCTCTCAATGGGTCATGCTCCCTGCTCACCAAGAGCTTGGGAAAGCCTCTCATCACCGTGCCTGACCTTGTTTTGCAAGCTCAAAGGGCTCTGCCTGGGCTCAGAAACTCACAAGTCATTCTTAAAGAGTTCCAACGAGCTCTGAGCCCCACAGCCGTCTCCATACTCCTGACAAATGCACACTGAGGAGTACTGCAGCCTTCATACTCCTTTTTTCACTTTCCCAGCTCCTCAGATCTGTTCTTTCCTCCCCTATTTACTCAGCAGACATCCCCTTGCACTCACATGAAAAATAGCAGACACGGGGTGGGGTTTTGGGGCAGGTGTCTCCACTAGCAACAGCTCACCAACAGTTGATAGGTTATCTTGCTTAATCCTCCCAACAGCCGTGTGATGGGCTATCAATCCCATTTTGCAGAATGGGGAAACTGTGGCTCAGAGAGGTTAAGCAATTTGACCTGGCTTCCATGGGCTGTGACAAAGCACTTGGTAAGAGCTCAGTAAACATTTGCTGATGGACAGAATTGAAAATATGGAGGAAATGGAAGATCTCCAGCTTCTGAGAAGCTCAGAGTCTGCGTGGGTCCAACTACATAGTGAAGCGGGCTGTCAACTGAGGTGGCCCCATTAGAGTAAGAGAAGGGGCAGAGGTAGAGAGCATAGGGTCAGACCCAAGGCCAATTCTTCCCCACTCCATTCTTTCCTATCTTGATAACTGTTGATATATAGTCCATTTTCTACCAACAACTCACCCCTGCCCCCTGCGTCCCAACAAGCATACCCACACACACACGAAAACCCTTCAGAAGCGGTCAGTGGTGACATTTATGAGCTGCATGATCCTCAGGATGTCAACATGTATGTGTCCCAACATTGATACCTACTTCGGGAATGGAGAGAAGAGCAGTGGTGATGTGGCGGAGAGAGTCTGAGCTTGGAACCCCGTGTCAGGCCTCTGTTCCTTGGTAACCAGCTGGGTGACCTTAGGCAAATTGCTTTACCATGTCTACCTTCAGTTTCCTTATATGCAAAGTAGGAAATGTCAGCTGTCTATTCAAAATGTTATTGTGAGGATCAAGTGAAGTAATACAATACTTCTCACTAACGTGTATATATATGTGTGTATACATATATATGTGTGTGTATATATATGGAGAGAGAGACAACTTTAAAATTACAAAATGCTTTGTTACACATGTATCTCTGGCCACCTTCAGAGCAAGCCTAATTATTATTATTTTCATTTTTTAGATAAGGAAATAAAAAACTCAGAAAGATTGAAATTCACTTGAAAACAGTGAATAGTGCTATTATTAAAAAGCAGTAGGCCTGTCCCACCTTATCTGATTTTTAGATTACGAAGCACCACTGCATTTACCCCCAGAGTCTCTCATCTGGGGTATGTGCCATGTTCAAAGCTTTCATTTATTTAATAAATATTTATGTGTTCCCATTTGGCACTAGGTATTGTGCCAGGCATTGAGGATACTATCGCAGAGGTATTAGTGTGGCAGGGAAAGCAGACGTCATATAAGAACAATAACAATATTGTGTTTTTCACATTATAGCAGAGGAAGGGCCAGGTGGTGCAAGAGGAGACAGTCAGGAAACCTGAGGAATAGGTGGAACAAAGTCTCAGAAAGTCGGGGAGGACCAGGCGTGGCAACTCATGCCTGTAATCTCGGCACTATGGGAGTCTGAGGCAGGCAAATCGCTTGAGCTCAGGAATTAGAGACCAGCCTGGGCAACATGGCAAAACCCTGTCTCTACAAGATACAAAAATATTTGCCAGGCATGGTAGCGCATGCCTGTAATCCCAGCTACTCAGGAGGCTGAGTTTGAAGAAATCACTTGAGCTGGGAAGGTCAAGGCTGCAGTGAGCTGAGATCACACCGCTGCAACCCAGTGACAGAGTAGGCCATCTCAAAAAAAAAAAAAAAAAAAAAAAAAATTGTGGGAGAACTCTTATCAAGGTGGGAGAAACATGGTGTTTAGTACAAGTGAAGCATACAGGTAAGAGTGGAGGCTGTGCCAAGACGGGAGGCTGGAGAGTCAGTTGGGACCAGATCTAGGAGGCCTTATTAGCCAGGTGAAGGAATTTGAACCTCATCCTTAGTCCACAATGAAACTACGTAAGAGTTTTACGTAGGGAAGGGATTGGTATGTTTGCAAGATCCTTCTAAATGGGATATTGTATTAGTCCAAGCTGCTATAACAGAATACCATAGACTGAGTGGCTTAAGCAACATTTATTTCTCACCATTCTGGAGGCAAGGTAGTCTCAGATCAAGGCATCAGCAGATCTGTGTCTGGAGAGGTCTGCTTCCTGGTTTGCAGTTGGCCATCTTCTCACTGTATCCTCCCGTGTTGGAAAACAGAAAGAGAGGGAGAGAGAGAAAGAGCACACAAACAAGCTTTAGGGAGATATAGACATTCAGTCCACAGCAGATGTGGAGACTGGATCTGGGCCTACTGAGGCTGGAGGCAGGTAGGCGAGTTAGGCTAGAGACAAATGCAGAAATCCCAGCAAGAAATAATGGTGGAATGAGCTAGGAATAAAGAGAGGGCCAATCTTAGAGATTTAAGATTTAGGAAGTAGAATCAGAATGTGGTGATTGACTGGCATATGTGCAAGAAAGGAGGGAAGTGAAATGGAAAACTCAAGGATGAAATCCACGTTGCTTGTGCACCAGGCGGGTGGGGACACCCCTCACTGGACTAGGAGATACTGGTGGTAGAATATCTGCCATTTGGTATGTGCATCTTGCATGAACTTGTCTTGCAACTTCATCCAGGAACCCCTCAATTATGGCTGCCTTGCCTAGAGGAGCAGGAAAGAATGAGATGAGCCTATCAACTTGAGGACTCTGTTTTCCAGACGCCTAGCAGTCCATGTGGT
Source organism: Papio anubis (assembly GCF_008728515.1). Taxonomy (NCBI): domain Eukaryota; kingdom Metazoa; phylum Chordata; class Mammalia; order Primates; family Cercopithecidae; genus Papio; species Papio anubis. Next base: position 138,623 of record NW_022159822.1, on the reverse strand, counting down.
GGAGCATCAGGAAAGGAGGAGAGGTGCAGGTAGAGCAAAGGCATTCATCTCCCTGGGCCTCCTATTCTGTCAATCCAACCTCTCTTTGATTATTTAAGAACTGTTTGTCAAAGTCATATCATATAAGGCCCTTAGTAGTTGCAGAGGGAGAAACTGATCTTAAAAGAGTTTTACTATCTAGAAGGAGATAAGAAAACCAACCACAGAAATAAATACGGGTGTATGTATAACATGTTAACAGCCATAAAATACATACTCAGAAAACTGAGGTCATAAATGGCATTGCTGATTGGGAAAATCAGAGAGGAAGAGGTTTTCGAGTTGGCCTTAAAGGACAGGTGGAATTTGTGCAAGCAGAAATGTGAGATTGGGGGTCCAGTGGAGATATTCCTGAAGGCGGAAAAAGCATGAGATAAGATGGCAGCGTATTCAGGTAATCACCAGCTCGCTCTTTCTGCCTAGGGTATCTGCAGAAAGTGAGATATTAAGCTGGGATCCACGGAGCTTTGAGGAGTTTCAGAATTCCCTGAAATATTGTGCAAAATTATATTTCCGTATGCATGTGCATTTTTTGAAGAGAGGGTCCATAGCTCTTCTGCAATTCTCAGAAGGGTGTAGATACAAGAAAAGGTTAAAAACAGTACTTGAAATTTCCGAATTAGAATTTACAGGTAGACTGGAGCATCTGTGCATGTATGTTCTAACAAGCTCTGGAAGTGACTCAGTGCACACCTCGGATCTCTGGACGAGCCCATGGAGGCCTTGAGATGCCAGCCTCGAGAGCTTCCCACCCTTTTCCCACCCCTCGATTCTCCACCCCCATTTTACAAGGAGTCACCAGCCTCCCCACAGTCTCCACTGCCCTGGAAGAAATATGGCGAGGCAAGGTCAGAGGAACAGGGGGAAATCAGAATATCTTGCAGACTCTGGAGTCTCCTTCAGAGACAGGGTGGGTGGGAGCTGCTCTGCCCCAAGTCTAGCGACGGCCACACGGCCTGACAGGTCTGCCGCCCCGCCGCAAGCCTATGGTCAAATTCTGGGAATTTCCGAATCAGTTGGCCGGCCCGGCTGCGGCAGATTTTCCCGGACACGAGCTTGCAGCGCCCGACGCGGCCGCTGGGTGGCGCCGCGCGGGACGCCGAGCGTGGGAAGCGCGGGCGCGCGGGCAGGCTGAGCTCACACGCCCGGGAAGCGGCCGCCGCGGAGCCGGCGTCCGCAGCGGCTGCGCATCTCGGGCCTGCAGCGGGGCGCTTGGCGGGCGGGGGTGGGGGGGAGCCGGTTTGCGCAGTACCCCCGGAGGGAGGAAGGCCGCCGAGGTAAGCGCCGGGACCTGGCCAGGTGGGAGTGGGCACCTTGGGCCGGGCCTGCAGGGCGGTCCCCGAGCGTCCCGGGGTAGGGTGGGCTCCCTGGGGACGATGCCGGAGGCCCCGGCCGCGCTCCGGTCCCGCCCCACCCCGGCTGCAGCGCGGCCTCGGGGCGCTGCTGGCCTCGCCGCGGGGGTGGGAGCGGTCGCGGCCTGGAGCAGCTCCGGGCGGGCCCCGGGCTCTGGGGCCAGGGCCAGCTGCGCTCAGGGGTGAGTGAGCAGCCCCCGGGCCCTCAAGTGAGCCCCTGCCCACTCCCCACCTTGCATTTCTCCTCTCCGCAGTGGGCGTGGTGCCCTTTTGCTGCAGAGGGGGCGCCCAGAGTTGAGGAAGGCTGCGGGGGAGAGGGCAGAGACAGGTGGTTGAGGGGGCGAGGGCTGGTGCGCCAAGGCTCGAGGTATTAATGCGTATTTCTTTTTGCCCCCTTCTTCAGGGGGCGCAGAGGTCCGTGTGGAGGAGGAGGCGGGAAGGCCAGAGGCATAGCTCAGGAGAGGGCAGGTGCTGCAGGAGATCACTTGGCTCTGTCCCTGTTCAACTCCCCCCCACCCCTGCCAAATTAATAAAGTGGGTGTGGTGATGACAGTGGAGGAGTTTGATGAAGACCTGGCCCAAACTGCCCAGAACTGCCCCAGGTCGGCCGCCTAGTCCCGCGTGTATATCTGGGAGCCGCAGACTGAGCATTCTGTAGAGGGAGGGGGAATATTCGAAGGAGCTACAGCCACTGAGGCAGCTCCAGACATAGGGGATGCGGGGCAATCTTCGGGCTCACAGCCCAAGTTCATAGATGGTGAACTGGCCAGGAATGGTGGGAGATGGGGGCTGTAGGGAAATAGGGTAATTTCCTTGGGACCCCTTCCTTCCAGCTTTGCAACCCTAGACCAAAATTTGGGATCTGGCGTTTGTCAAATGTGCTTATTTTTTTTTTCTTTCCCTTTCGGTTTGTTTTGTTTTCTAGAGAAACAGCAAGTGACAGAGCAGAGGAACGGCTGACCCAGCCAATCCTGGAGCTGCTGCTGCAGCACTTGTTCCCCAAACAAGTGCTCCTACATTCTGGTAGGACAGAGAGGAGGGGGCTACTGGCCCACACCCCTCCCCTGCCCTGGACCCCCTGGCTGCTGCCCTGCGGAAAGGGCAGTTAGGCTGCCTCAGGCCGGATGAGCAAAGGCTGCCATGGGCCAGGGTGGTGACGGTTTTGCGGCCCCTCCCTGCTGCCCCGTGTGGGAAGAAGAGCACAGAGCTTGGCACGTTTCTCTCTGTGTCCTCTGGGCTGGAAGGAGCAGGTATAGACAGGGCCCAGGCAGCCAGGGCCTGGTGCTGCTTTGGCATCGGTGGCAGGAGGGCTGAACCTCCAGCCCCTTGGGTTTGGTTCCACCCCTGGCCTGTCCCTGGCACTCGACAACTGCTCCTGTGTGCTTATTGGTGCCACCATGTTATATAACGCTTATATAATCTTCCAGGGCGAGCACTGTGTCTCCGCTCTCAGGTCACGCAGACACGGTGTCCGTGTGGGAGGCAGGATCTGTGGAAGCCTGTGGGTGAACCTACTCCCCCCATCCCTAGCCTGGCTCCTTCTCCTGATCTCAGGCATAGGATGGGGGCTGGGAGACCCAGGTCCCTCTCCACACCAGCTGTGTGGGATGAGAATATGGTTGGCTGGGCAGTTTTCCTCACCTTCCTGCCCCACTAGTCCCACTTGCCCTGTCTGGTAGAGCAGATGCCATCCTTGTGCTTTGAGACCAGCTCTTTGTTTTGGGGGACCCCTGGCATGGCAGGTGGCATGGTGAGATGAACCCCAAAATGTTGCAGTGGAAGAACACATGGTACTTAGGATTGGATAAAGAGAGGGAGAAATTAGCTCTGCCTTTGAGGTTTCGAGCAAGGGTAACCAGAAGGATGGTGGTGGCATTACAAGAGATTTGGAGCAGGCCCAGGGGCTAGGGGATGGTCAGGGAAGGGTGTACAGGGAAGTAGATCAGACAGCAAAGATAAACATGGTGTTCTTTTACTGTACTCTCCACTGGGCTGTCCCTGGTTACCAGGGCAACAGAAGCAGTGATGAAAATCATGTCTTTCGTTCAGTGGAAAAATCTGGCTCCTCCTCCTGGCTCTTCCTTCTCTAAATCGCCTGTGACCCATTGAGAGGGTTGTACTTCCAAGGATCAGAGAGAGACCCCAGCATGTTTTCATCATGCCCCCCTTTTCCCAGTCTTTTTTATCATCTCCCCTCTTCTTGCATCCCCTGTCTCCCCCCACAGCTTGGCAGTTGGCAGTTGCGTAGGAGTTGGAGTAGATGCAGGGGGAAGGGCATGGACGTCATCACAGGGCAGAGTGAGCAGAGCGTGGGCAGAGATGTGGATGCAGGAATGCCTGGCACATGAGGAGGGTCCAGCATTGATGAGCTAGATGGAGCCAAAAGCCTGTTTCTGGACTGGTAGGAGCTAAGGTAGGCAGGGTAAGATGATGGAGGGCCTTCAGAGTTCAGCAGTCTGGGTTCAAGGGAGTAGGAACTAGGAAGGGCATGAGGTTTCTTGTGTAGTCATCTTGTGATGAAAACTACCAAACCATATCCCTTTTTGAAGTTAAGATTTTTGTTTAAGTTTTATCTTTCATCTTATGATGAAAACTGTGATTCATTCATTCAGCATTTATTGTGTGTCCCCCATATTAGGTGAGGTTCTGGGAACTGGAAAGCGAAAGGTGAGTAGCGCTGGACCTTGACCTTGAAGAGACTGTGGTGAATGGAAGGAGGATGAGTATATGGGGGGAGATCTGGCATTGTTGCAAGCCTGGAATCTGGGGTCCCCAGCAGGAGACTAGCAACATACCAGATTGGGAGGTGATAGGTTAGGGTGGAGCCTATGGAAATGAAGAGGAAGAGGTAATTTAGAGTGCTACTTTGGCTTGAGAACAGGACATGGGGAAGAGGAAGTGCTGAAATTTTGAACCTTACTGATTTATAGAAATAGAAACATTAGAGTTCAAACTTGTTTTGGGGAGTCATATTTGATTTTCTTTTAGACATGTTGCCTTCAAGATGATGGCAGGTTATCCAAATAAAAATGTTTATGGTCAGGCAAGTAAAATATGCAATGGAAGTCCATTCTGGGAAAAGATTTGAAGGATATTGGATTATGAAGCTTGAAGGTGGGTAGAGGTAGATCCTAGGGCCTGGGGCATTACCTGGAATTGAGTGAGGCTGTATGCCTTGTACTGGTTTATTATCCCAGGGCTTGCCCAGACCCTGGACATTTCTGCTAACAAACACCCACATCTTCTACCAAACCATATCCCTTTTTGAAGTTAAGATTTTTGCTTACGTTTTCCTCTCCCTAGTAACTATGTCCAGGTATACCTGGAAACACACACACACACGCACGCACTTATTTCCCCAAGCTCTTGTACCATTTGCTTATAGCCCGGGACTGTGCTGTAGAAATGCGCCACAAGTCTTTGGCCTCTTCCAGCATGCTGTTTGTCACCCTGGAGGAGTAAGAGCACTGGACAGAGAGGCGACTTTTGCTAGCTACATAATCTTGGTCACACCACTTCCTTTTCCAGGCCAAGTGTCTAGTCTAAGGGATCTAGCTTCTTTCAGTTTTGAAGCCCTCTGATTTGATGTCTGGAAAGCTTTTTCTACCTTTGCCCAGGTTTCTGATGCAGATCAGGCTTTTTGAACAAGTAGCCTAGATTTCTTAGTGCCTTGTGGGAGGGACTGGTAGGGATGGAGGCCTAGTCCCCAGAGTGGGTCCCTGTCTTCAGGGTGGATAGGAGCCCTCCAAGTGGATAGGAGCCTCTGTTCCTCTTTAGAGCATGGAAATACTGGAAAAGCAGGTTTTCCCAATGACCAGGGGTTGCAAGCTGTGGCCCATGGGCCCGATCCCTGTTTTTGTAAATAAAGTTTCACTGGAACAGAGACATGCCCGTTTGTATGTCTGAGACTGGTTTCATGCTACAATGGCATAGTTGAGTAATTGCAAGGGAGCCTGTATGCCCCATAAGTCTAAAATATTTACTATCTTGCCCTTTAGGATAAAAAATAAAACTTGCCAACCCCTGCTGTAGACTACCAGAAAGGTGCTTGGCCTTTTACTGGGGATGCTAACGATGGCTGTTTCAGATTTCTAGGGTTCTTAAAGATTCTGTGTTGGGCCTGTCTTTGTGATCCCATGAGAGCATGATCTGATAGTTGAAATAGTAGTAGATTATTAGAGTCAGCTCAAAAATAGTCATTCTGTATCTAGGAAAGCGCTTTCATTTTCAGCCTTTTCCCTGGAGCCTGGAGGCCTGAGCTCCTCAGCAGGACTGGGTTTGACAAGCTACTGTCCCTCTCATTCTGATTTCCCAGGGCAGTGCAGAGGATATACTGGACTGACCCAAGCCTAGTGTTGGGTGAGGAGAAGGGAGGCTTATTGGTTCCACCTGTCCTGTAGGATCTTCCCCTGATATCTCTGTTGCTTCTGATCTCACTGGCACCTTTAATGCCAAGGTCCTGGAGATGCCACCGCAGAGAGAGTCGGCAACCCAGCCTGGCATGTCTGTCTGAATCTGGCACTTATCCACTCTGTCGGAATAAGGCCCTGGGCTTGGCGTCTGTAGGATGTGTGTCTGTGTTGGCTTGGGACTGGAATCAGCATTGAGTATTCCTGCAGCCAACGTTTATGGAGTCCTCCTGTGTCCTAGTTTCCACCTTTTTGACCTGATCCTCAAGCCGGAGTCTTGCTGAAACTCCTAGCTAGGAACAGGGCTAAAGTTCTCACTGCTGCAGAACAGCAGCAGCCCAGCAGTTGGGGCAGTTCTGCTCAGGGCTGAGATAGGAAGTGAGACACGTCGGTAGCAGGAGGAAACCACGTGCTGAAAGTAGCAGGGGGAAGGGAGGTGACTGAGGTTGATTCTCATTGCACTTGGTAGGGAGGAGGCCAGCAGTGGGAGGAGGGAGCAGACAGTCCGCAATAGCAAAGAAGACAGAAGTCAAGCACACCTAGAGCTGCTTTTAGCTGGTAATGGTAACTCTGGCTCTAGGAGCATTCCTTCATACCTCCCCGACACAGTTTCCCCAGAGGCTGTTATAATGAAAACATTCTCTCTCAAATATCTTTTCATTTGTAGGGTTTAGGGTGACCCCATACTATATGGTCTTAAACTTATGTTGAGACAAGTATACTGACTTGGATAAATAAATATCTTTTACCAGATATTTATTAAAGATCTATTACATGGTAGGCACTGTGTGAAGTTCTCAGGATACAGAAGTAAGTAAAAGATTCGCAGTTTGATCTGGAAGGTTTATGGGCAGCTGAACCAATCTTAATTCTGTCTGTACTGGATCACATGCTTCAAGAGAACATGTCTGTATCTGTCTTGTTCTTTGCTGTCACCCCAGTGCTAAGTACAGAGCTTGGCACACGATAGGCCTCAGATATTTATTGGTTGACCCATCCTTGTTTGATCTGTCCTGGAAATGTGCAGGAGGGATCTGAGTGGGTAAGTGGAGGAAGAGAGCTGCTTAACGCAGCAAGTGTGACAGATTTGGGGGAAGATGGACGTACTCGGATATAGGATGATGACTGCCTTTAAGTGACTGCCTTTAAGGAAAAGAGAAGGGTTAAAGCCGTGTGGGCATGACAGAATCCATTGGCGTTAGGGCCATGAGAAGGAAGGAATATGACCTGGCTACAAAGGTGGGTTAGAGGTAGTCAGGATCATTGGATAAAGCAGAGGGCCACCAGAATAGTGAAGAACTAACAAGCGGCAGAGAAGAGAAGAGTGGAGGGAGAATAGGGGCCATTGTGAGAGGAAACATGGAGACCTCTTCAGGCCTAGGATGAAAGCAGAAATGACACAAGCGAGTCTCCGATGAACATGATGGCAGGGATAAAGAAAAGATGGGACTCTCAGCTCTGTTCTGCCAGTCTCCTCAGAAATGACTGTGTCCATGTATGACTAAAAATGCCTCTCAGTTATTTTCCAACAGTGCGGCAAATGCAAGGAAATTAACTGTGGTTTGACATTATGGTTAGTCTTTTTTTTTTTTTTTTTTTTTTCAAATTTGTCAATGGAGATTTTCACAGGTACACAAAGAATTAGCGTAATACACCTCAATGTTCCCATCCCCCGGTTTTTTGACACATAATCAACACATGGCTTTTCTCATTTCTTTCATACCTTCACCCACCTTTTCCTTACCCCCTTCTTGGATTATTTTATAGCAAGTCCTAGATCCTGTATTATTTTATCCATGAATACTTTTTAATGTATCTCTAAAAGATAATATCTTTTAAAAACATAACCCTAGTGGTATTATTACACCTTGAAAAAGCACAGTCATTCCTAAATGTCTCCTGTCATCCAAATATCCAAATAATGTTTAAATTTCCTTTGTAGTCTCAATTTCTTTCTTTCTTTCTTTCTTTCTTTTTTTTTTTTTGGAAAACAGCAGGTTGGTTTGAGTCAGGCTCCAAACAAGATCCGTATGTTTCATTTAGTTGATGACATCTTCAAAGCTCTGTTAATAAAGATTATGGTCATTCTTAAAAGAATTGATGTTTTGCAATTCTACCTTTTAGATTTACTTAGCTGCCCACCATTCTTCCCAGTCAACTGCCATCAACAGCTTCCTGAGTTTTGTTAGATGGTTTTTATGATTTTGAGCATTTTTTCATGATCCCTCTTGCCTTTATGGTGTAATGTAGCTCGTCATTTTTCCCTTCCTTCAATAGATATTTCTTGCGAGCCTGCTCTGTTCCAGGAGCTGTACTGGACACTGGGCCTACACCTGTGAAAAGGACAGACAGGGCCCAACGCCTGGAGCTTACAGTTTGACCGCAGGAGAGCTGCTGCTTGGCAGTTTTCCCCGTGTGTTCACCCCAGCTGAGCAGTGTGACCACAACCGTCACTTCTGTGCAGGCAGACCTGCCACGTTTTAGAGCATGGTGTTCATGCTCTCATGTTGTCATTTTATGTAGTTGATAAAGGTGCCCCTAGCATGTTCAAGAAGCCAGACGTGGCTTCTGTGGCAGGACTATGTCTCATAGCCACGCGACCCGGCATTTTAACTGTGGTGCTGCCTGGGCTCTGAGCGTATCCATGTAACACTTTTGGGCTTGAGTGTGTATAGCTCGGAAAGTTAAAATGGAGAGCTTCCTGAATGGGTGGATTGTAGAGAGGCTAAATGAACACGTTTAAAGAGAGGGGCTCTGAATTGTTACAGGGCTTGTCAAACGCCAAGTGTTGCTAACGTGTTTGAGCAAATTGGATGTTTCTGTGGCTTTGTGGACTTCAGGTTGGTTTGGGGCTTTTGCCTGTTCCAAATAGGCTACCTGCCAGCCTTTCAGATGACAGGCCCACTTTCTTGATTTGCTGTTTGTTATGTATTGGGTAGCCAGTCTGCCTCAGTAGCCAAATATGATGGTACAATTCAGGCCTGTCTTGCTGATAAAACTTTTAACTGATTTACATTTCTTTATGTAAGTAAATTATCAGACTCTGATTCCTGTGATGCTCTGATTTTGAGAATGGTCCATGATTCTTTTTACATTTTTGCATTTTCAGTTCAAGTGCAACTGTATTGTAGTTACTGGATTATAGTGTCTGAGCCTTTAAAAAAAATCTTAGTTAATAAAAGTATATTTTCAGATACAAGACCTAGTAGCCTTATGATACCTTGTCCCTAAAGGCTACATGTTCAGCCTCTGAGGATATGTTTTGTTTTCTTTCAGTTAAGAGGTCTTTAATTATTTCGATTGTGTGCCCATATCAGTTAAAACTTTTGAGCAATTCCCCTTGTTTGTGTGTGTATTTATAATTTATAAAAAGCAGTGCTGTGCTAAAATACATTATAGTATTATAAAACACAAAACAAAAGACTTCAAATGGCTAGGATATATAGTATTCCCTACCTTCTTCCTAAGTGAAGTCTTCATGGTTCTGTCCAAGGGCAGCCTTCTACTTTGCCCTAAATTTCAATTCCTCTCCCTTATTCAACATTGCCCCAGCCTGTCCCCTCCTCCTTGCATCCCCACCTTTTCCCTCTACTGGATTGTTTCCAAAGGCTATCTTTCTCATCTTGAAAAAGTCTTCTTTGGTCACCTCTCCCAGCTACTGCCCCATCATCTGTCCCTCCATATTTTCAGTCCTGGCTGTCTTCACATCCTCTCTTGACTCATGCCACTCTGATGAAAGTGCTCCTGTGGTAACTCCCATGATCCTGACTCTAGTGGTCACTTCATCTTCCTCACAGGAGTTCTTCAGCAGTTTGGCACCTTTGGTCATACCCTTTTCCTTGACGCTGTTTCTTCACTTGGCTTCCAGGGTGTGTATTTCTGGCTTTCCATCTGCCTAATTGGCCGTTCCTTCTCGGCTGCTCATCTCCCTGACCTCTAAACATTAAAGGCCCTGGGCACCTCCTCTCTATCTTCTCTCATTCTGTCTGTGATCCTCTCCTGTTGCATGGCTTTTAATACCATCTATATGAGTGATCTCCAGAGTTTGCTTCAGTGTAATCCTGGGAGATCAATAAGATTGACCATGAGCTGATCATTGTTGAAGCTGGTTGATGGGTACCTGGGGTTTTTTATACTGTTCTCTCTCGTTTTACTTATGTTAGAAATTGTCTTTTTTTTTTTTTTTTTTTTTGAGAAGAAGTCTCACTCTGTCGCCCAGGCTGGAGTGCAGTGGCGTGATCTCGGCTCACTGCAAGCTTCGCCTCCTGGGTTCATGCCATTCTCCTACCTCAGCCTCCCGAGTAGCTGGGACTACAGGCACCTGCCACCACGCCCGGCAAATGTTTTTGTATTTTTAGTAGAAATGGAGTTTCACTATGTTAGCCAGGGTGGTCTCAATCTCCTGACCTCATGATCCACCTGCCTCAGCCTCCCAAAGTGCTGGGATTACAGGCATGAGCCGCTGCGCCCGGCCCAGAAATTTTCTATAATGGAAAGTTAAAAAATCGATATGCTGACAACCCTTAATCATTTGTCTGCAGCCCAAACTCTCTTCTGAACTGTAGACCTGTGTATCCATCTGTCTGTTTAATATTTCAGCTTCGATGTTAATAGATATTTCAGTAAACATGTCCAAAATGGAACTCCTGGTTTCCCTCCCCAATATGTTCTTCCTGCAGTCTCCCCAATGCTGTCCTTCCAGTTGCTTTTTGAAAACACCTCTGGTCATCTTGATTTCCCTCTTTCTCATCTGTCCTTCATCCAGTTCATCAGTAAGTCTTGTTGACTCTACCTGTAAAACATATCCAAAATCTCATCTATCAGAACTACTTCCACTGCCATCACCTTGGTCCAAGCCACCATCCTCTCTCACCTGCTTCTTTATTGCCCCTTAGAGGCTGTTAGTCTTCCCCACAGCCGAAACAGTCCTGTGAAACGTTAAGTCACATCATGCTCTGCTGTGCCCAAACCCTGCAGTGGCTTCTCTTCTCTCTCAGTAAAAGCCATCACCCTTACTGTGATCCATAAGACCTCATAGCTTATCTCAGCACTGCCCAGTAGAAATATAATGTGAGCTACACGTGAGGGTCATGTATATAATTTAAAATTTTTTGATAAAAGGAAAAATGAATGGAAAATGAACCAGTTGAAGTTAATTTTGTAATGTATTTTATTTAGCCCCGTATGTTAACAGTATTTTCACCTCTGAGGTATATTACGTTGTTTTTGTTTTGTTTGTTTGTTGTAGTAAGTAATAGTCAAAGCACATCTCCATGTGAACTAGCTGCCTTTCATGTGCTCCATAGCCTCACATGGCTAGTGGCTGCCATCTTGCACAATACAGGTCCATATGACCTTACCCGGCTTTATCACGTTGCTTCTGTATCTATCTCCTGTTACTCTTTTCAACTTCCACTTTGCTCCAGCATCACTGGCCTCCTGCTGTTGTTTAGGTATACTAGGCATTTCCTGTTTTAGGGCCTTTGTACCTCCAGTTCCCTCTGTTTGGAATGCTTTTCCCCGATAGCCCTATGGTTAAATCTCTTACTTCTTTTGGGTCTGTGCTCAGATGTTACCTTCTCAGTGGGTCTACCAAGCCCCCAGCATTCTCTAGCCTTCCTTGCATCCTGTTCATGTAGTGTTTTTTCACCAGCTGGCGTACTATTTATTTCTATTAGTGTATTTTCTGTCTCTCTCCACTGGAATATGTGCTCCATGAGAGAAGGGATTTTTGTGAGTTTTGTCCCCTGCTATATTTCGGAGCATGGAACAGTGCCTGACATATGTATATAAGAGATGGTCATTTGTTGAAGAATTAAGTGAAATTAGCTATTAAGAATGATTATTTTTCAGTAAGAACATTGCAATTGAGCATAATTTATTATTTCAGGATAGCTCGGTGTCATTTGCAACTAGAAGTTCTGTTTGGAATCAGGATATTTTAAAAGAGACCTCACAATGCTATGCAGATGCCCATGGCAGAAATGCATCCTGGATTATACTTACGAAATCTTGATACTTGTTTTTTAGTCACATCCACCATGTTCTGCAAAGGTTTTTGTTGAAATCCAGCTAATATATTTCAGTCAGTCTTGATATCAATCAGTTGTTCTTAAAAACTCATTGCAAAATTTAATAATTTTATATGTTGAATTTAATAAATGGGTTCACAACCCCGGAAATACTTCATTTTGGGTGATTTTAAAACAAGTTTTGATGTTCTATTTTGAGTGTGTGTAGATAATGAGATTTTAAAGATGACATCCTTACATTGATATTGGCAACACTATCATATAATGGTACAAATGATTTCCAATTGCCCGTTTTAAAAGAACAATGGCTTTCTTACCCATTAAAAAAATTCAACCTTCACCATAAAGATACAGGGTAAGTATTTATTTGTTTGCTTAAAAATATCCATTAAGTAGCATTCTACTTACTGGCACTCATTGCAGAAGAGGTCAGCACATTTTAGTACTCTTGTTTTCTGGTTTAAAAAAGTATAATTCCTCTTTTTTTTTTTTTTTTTTTTTGAGACAGAGTTTCACTCTGTTGCACGGGCTAGAGTGCAGTGGCACAATGATAGCTCACTGCAGCCTCAAACTCCTATGCTCAAGCAATCCTCAGCCCCGCTAGTAGTGAGAACTACGAATGTGCTCCGTGATGCCCAGCTGATTTTTAAATTTTTGTAGAGACGGGGTTCTTGCTGTGTTTCTCAGGCTGGTCTTGAACTCCTGGTGTCAAGAGATCCTTCTGTTTTTGGCCTCCCAAAGCACTGGGACTATAGGTGTGAGTCACCATACCTGGCCTGATTCTTCTCTAAGTTGAGCAACTCTTTTAGATATTTTTACCACAAGATAATTAGTGACACTGTGGTCAGATGACGTTCAGGTCTCACCGTCTTATTACAAAGGACTGTTGTTTATTGTATTGAAGATGGTATCTTTAATTTTGCTTCACTGGGCAGATGTAAACTGTACTAAATCAACAGGCAACTGGGGGTGTCACTGTCTACCCTTCTGCATTTGGATCTCCTACTCAGACACAAGGATGCCTCTGGTACCTTAAATGACAGCAACCACCCAACACACAAATTGAAGGAGTGTGTCAGTGTCAATTCCTATATTAAATAATACTAAAATTTAATTTTTTGTGTTTCAGTAAAGTATAAATATTCTAATATTTTCTTCTTCATCCTAGTGGATCTTCTTATACATGCCACATTAGAGGTGATTGCTCTGATTGTTTCTTCTATAGTAACCTTGCCTCCCTAACAACCTTTAATTGACATAAAGGTTGAGTCTTGTCTTTTCTGTTGTTTATAGTACCTGACAGTGCTGGGTTTCACTGATATTCGTTGACTGAATAGTGCTGAGGAGTATCCCATTCTCTGACCTCAGCACCATAAGGTCGTATTTCTTGGACAACAAAGTGCAGTAGCAGATTTCTTTGGTGGCTGCTAGAGCCATTTCGTTAACAGTATTGAAAGCTTTTGTGATATTAGAGAAACAGCTCTGTGGTCCTGTTGCCGTTAGCTGTGCATCCTTCTGCATCTGACAGGTTGAAAGGATGGTGGCAGCTCTAGTCACTGCCATGTTGTCATTTAGGAAGTAGATGGTCGTGTTTAGATGCTCCAGAAATGAGCTGGCAGAGATTGCTAGAAGAGATGGCCATGGTATCTAGAGCAGCCAGCTCTCCTCTTCATGAGAGAGTATGTCTTTGATGCATTGTTTCATGTCTTCCATCAGTTTACATGCTGAAAATATTGGTGCAGATGTCTGAGATGTAAGCTTCTCCTCCACCTGGATAGTCCAGGAGATATGTCAGCTGGACACATCTACTTGGTGTTGTTTTTCTAACTGCCCTGACTGGATGCACAATTTGAGAGATCAGCAGCTGGGATGAGAACTGCAGGCTGTGGCTGAGGAACAGAGGCCCCGTGCTGTCTTTACTGCAACAGAGATGTCTCCCAAGGTCCCCTGGACCCTGCATTGCTGAGTCAGGCTTGCCCTGGTGTGCTAGTCTTGCTGCTTGGACCACTGGTGAGCCCATCAGCATTCATGGATTGATGTGCATTTGCTTAGGCTGGCCTCTGCGAAAGATTCTGTGTCTTTTTCTCTTTTTGGATGTAGTGGGGTGGGGACGGAGAAGGAATGAGTGAGGTAGACAGATACCTTCACCTAAAATAGAGTATAAATGTGACACAAATGAAGTGTAAGATAGTGTTGTATTAGCCATAAATGGGGTTGGGAGCTGGAGGATGTCTTTGGGAACACAAGGAAGATCTCATTCCGCTTGTTTATGGCTGTATCCTCAGAGCCTAGCATGATGCTTGGACCCATCAAGTGCTTGTTAAATAAATAGGTGTTTGTTAATAAGTAAGGGTTCAAGGATGAGAGGACTTCACCTGAAAGTTCATGCCAGACCACAAAACTGAAGAAGGAAATAATGGCTTGTTGGCAGAAGGAGGTTGGGATGCTCAGAGAGTGTAAGTGGCAGAGGAGGGGCTGTGTGTTGGAGAGGTAGAGGTGATCTTGGGAGGCCCTTGATCAACTTTCTAAGAATTTGGTTTTGGTGGCTCTTAACTTATTTTCCTGCCAGTTCATATTAGAAATTGCATGGATGCTATAATCTCTCCAGGAGAAAAAAATAGTAAGAGCCCACAATCTGGCATACACCATCAGAGGATTCACAGATCCCAAGTTACAAAAACCTGCTGTAGGGGATGGGTGCGGCGGCTCACGCCTGTAATCCCAGCACTTTGGGAGGCCGAAGTGGGTTGATCACCTGAGGTCAGGAGTTCGAGACCAGCCTGGCCAACATGGTGAAACTCTATCTCTACTAAAAATACGAAATTAGCTGGACATGGTGGCGTGTGCCTGTAATCCCAGCTACTCGGGAGGCTGAGGCAGGAGAATTGCTTGAACCCAGGAAGCGGAGGTTGCAGTGAGCCGAGATTGCACCATTGCACTCCAGCCTGGGCAAAAAAGAGCAAAAGTGCATCTCAAAAACAAAAGAACAACAACAACAACAAACAAACAAAAAACCTGCTATAGGCTGGTGAGCCGTCAAATGCTCACTGAGCTCTTATGATGGTGATAAGATGCTTTTTCTCCTGGAGTCTTTGGTACTTGCCCAAGTGCACTGAGTGGGCATTCTGGGTTTAGAGGGTGCTGATAAGCAGCAAGCACGACAGTGGTCCCGAGGAGCTTGGGAAAGCAGTGGGGAATGGGAGTGTGCACACTGACACAAATGGAGAGGTCCAGTGTTTGCTCCACTTAACAGGGGACAAAATACCTGTTCTATTACTTGGAAAAAAATAGAAAAAAAATTAACCTTTACAACTTACTGATTCAAACTATTGAATGTTTATGCTAAGTTTTTTTTCTGTGACATGTTTTCCAACTTAGATACCCACCCAAGCCGTAATGATGGATTCAGAGAGGCAGCATGTTACATTTGTGGGAATGGTGAGTGTGGAAAGGAGTCATTAGAGTTTTATATTACCATGGCATAGGGTTTGGAGAATTCCTTAGCTGTCCTGACCCTTCAGGGAGGGCTGTCTGGAGGAGGAGGCATTTCACAGGCCTCTTGGAAAAGCAGGAAGACTGGACTGAGGAAGGTTTAACATTGGATTTCTTTTTCCTGACATTAAATAGATTCCCATAAAATGTGTCTCTGTACCATCAGTTTCAAAAAACAAAAAAAGGCCGGGCACGGTGGCTCACGCCTGTAATCCCAGCACTTTGGGAGGCTGAGGTGGGCGGATCATGAAGTCAAGACCATCCTGGCCAACGTGGTGAAACCCCGTCTCTACTAAAAAAATAAAAAAATTAGCAGGGCGTGGTGGCACGTGCCTGTAGTCCCAGCTACTCGGGAGACTGAGGCAGGAGAGTCACATGAACCTGGGAGGCAGAGGTGGCAGTGAGCCGAGATGGCGCCACTGCACTCCAGGCTGGCAACAGAGCAAGACTCCGTCTCAAAAAAAAAAAAAGATAAAAAACTTCCCATCCTCCAGGCTTTTGTAGTGCATCTGATATATAGCTAGGCTGGAGGGGAAAAAAAACCAATGTGGGCAGCACAGTGTTGGCATTTCTGCCTTTGTGTGTTATAGGTAAGTTCCTTCAGTGGAAGGTGAGGTTGAGGAGTGGTAAGGCAATGCTTGATCCCAGTGAATGATGGTGACAATCAGCCCTGCACTGGCTTATGCTTAGGTGCTTGGCCAGCACCAGGAGGCATCACTGCGGGTGTTGGGGGAGCTCCTGCGCCTTGAGAGAGGTGGGGCCGACCGGGCTCTCTGAGGCAGCCACAGCTTGTGCATATTGCAGAGAAAGGACTGGGCAACTGAGGTTCCACTTTCCTCACCTCACTCATGGGCTTAGCAGGAATTTGTTTTGTAGGGAGGTTAGTCTGTAAGGGAATTTTAAAAGTTCTTTCAAGAAGAGCCTCTTCCATTTCCTGCAGAGTAATGTTCAAACTGCAGGTCCAGAGGCCATAATGGGTGAGATCAATTTAGCGGGTTGAGACCAGCCTTTAAAATATATATATAATGGAAAATATTAGATTGCATAGTACGTAGTAAAGATGAGTATTATTTCATGAAACTTTGTTTCAGTTATATATATAGAGAGAGAGACATATAGTTAAGTGCACATATATGCCTGTGCTGGGCTGCTGTGTAGCATTGATTTCCCACTATGAATCAGGGTCCAGAAAGTTTGAGAAACATTGTCCTGGAAGGATTTCTCTGCTCTTAGTGTAAACAGTGGGTTCCAGCCACTTCCCCAGAGGCCATCTCTATGGAGACAGATGTGGTGAGAGGGCTCTTTTTAAAGAGCAGCCAGAGTCAGCTTCTGACAGTGTGATCCTAGGCTTGTCTGCAGCTGCTCACCCATGCCTGGTGCTTCCTGCTGCAGAGGAGCTAGGGAGAAAGACCGGGAAAACCTCAGCCAGGTTTAGGAGCAAAGGTCGCCTTCCCTGTCTTGTCACCAGGGTATGATTCCCTAGAATGCAGCAGCATATCCAGCCCCTTCGGTCTTCTCTTGGTTCCTGGCTTTATTAACTGTTTCTTTACCTTAGAAAGATTTTATCTTTTAGCAGCAAATTTCCTTCTTCCGCACATACCAAAGCCATGGCAGGAAGAGGAAGGCCATCCCGACTGTGGTTTTGTCCTTACATTCTCTGTTTCTCAGGTTCGTTGCCTAGGGAGGCTGGAGTCCTGGCGATCTGGGGGCGGGGAGTAGGATTCGTGGTGGATCAGAATGAACTTGCTGTCACCTCAGTGATTCTACTTACATCTGTGATTCTCTGGCTCCATCTTTCCCCCCGGAGGAGAAGAGCCTTTCTTGGGTCATAGTTGCCTCTCCTTCCACCAGCTGCACTGACCGACCTGCAGAGTGTTGACCCACTTGTCGTACCTCAAATAGAGGTTTAAATTAGGGCCTTTAATCTGTAAGAGGCTTACAGCTTGTTGGGTGGCCAGCTGCTCTGGACTCCCATGTGGGCAGAGCTGGGTTTTTCCTGACTCT
Organism: Papio anubis; assembly: GCF_008728515.1. Taxonomy (NCBI): domain Eukaryota; kingdom Metazoa; phylum Chordata; class Mammalia; order Primates; family Cercopithecidae; genus Papio; species Papio anubis. The sequence continues at coordinate 121,295 of NW_022159822.1, read as the reverse complement.
TTTGGGGTTTAGGGAATCATGGGGGTCAGTGACTTTCTCGCAGGTTCTGGGACTAGGTGGGCGGGATCTCTTGTGATGGAGTTGGGTGGTGGTGTGTCCTTGTAATGATAGAATGGGGAGCTGGGCCAGCAACTTGGGTGCTGGGCCTGCTTCTCTTGGACACTGAGCCTGGATTCTTGCTGATGTGCAGTTAGCTTTGCTGGCTCTACATGTGTTTTCATTTCACAGATATTCATTAATCCAGAGTTGTGTGCCCAGCATGGTGCTAGGTGTCACAGGGAGCACACAGAAGCATGAGAATCAGGCCCTCCTCCCAAGTTGCTTATTGTCCGTTTGAGGCTACGAGGCTAGTCCATATCAAAGCATTCATTCATACTATAGACAGATAGGCAGGAGGGGAAGTATTATTGGAGAGACCTCAGGGCTTTCTCACCTGAGAAGGGAGAGAGCCCTGGGGTGGTCAGAGCTGGGCCCTGAGTGGTGGGATTTAGGATGATGGGAAGAGGGGAGGGCTTGGAAGACAGAAGAAACAGCAAACAGCAGGAGGGGGAATGGATGAGTGTCCTCCTGAGAGGACTGTGGAGATGGCCATGGAGCCTCTTCTTGCCCACTTCCTGAGATAGTCGTGGTTTAGTGCTAGAGACCCTTATTCCTTGGGCAATGTAGACCCAGCTCTATGGGTTCCCTGTTTTTTTCTTCTCTTCCTCCTCATTATTATAACAACAGACAATAATAATGATTCCTAGCTTTCAGGGAGCACATTTTGTATACCACGTTCTGTGTGCTTTACATGGATTGTCTCATTACAGGTACAGGAACATTAGAGGTAGATGTTCTGTATCATTATGTGCACCTTACGGTTGGTGCAGCTGAGGTGTAGAGAGGTTAAATAACTTGCCCTTCGTGGGTGACATAGCAAGGCAGTGGTTGGGTGAGGAGTCTACCAGAGTATCCTGAAAGGCGGAACTCAGTGACAGCAGAAGGGCATGCTTTTAACCCACTGCTTCCCACTCTTGTCTGAATATTAGAATCACCTGGGAATCTTTCAGAATTTCCAAAGCCCAGGCTGATTACATCAGAGTCTCTTGGGGTGCTGGGACACAGGCATCAGTTTTTGAAGCTTCCCAGGTGATTCTAATGTGCATCCAAATTTAAGGACCACTACTTTAACCTTCTGTGTTTTAGAGCCTTTGAATATTTGACTGAATACATTTTTTACCTCCAAGATTCTCCAAAGCACTGCAGAGGGGCCTTCCTCCAGTCCTACCCTGAGGATGTCTGTCTGTCCACTCACCATGCCATATAGTATCTGAGGGAGTAGGACCCCTGCCACCCCACAGCTTCTGTGACTCCCAAAGAGTGAAACCTAGGTGGTGTGGAGTGGTCTTCCTGGGATCAGTGGCCCTTCTCACTCTGCATGCCACCTTGAGGGCAGAGCCTCCATCAGAGCCCTGGAGACCTCCGACTGGTTTCTCACATCTTCTGCTCCCTGGGGCCCCTGACTTCGGCGGGGAAGGGAGAGGGTCACATGAGGGCAGATCTCTTCTGGACAAGTCCCATTCCTCTGTGTCTGTCCCTGACTGAACCTGAAATGGACACGAAGAGCAGAGTCGTTTGGGTGGCTGGGAACAGCACTAAATTTAGCAAAACTGTAGCTGGTGGGGGGCCGGCCCAGAGTGAGCCAAACCCAGCCCTGAGTGGACTAGATTTATAGTCAGTAACACAGTCAGCATCATCTCTGCTTGGGAAAGTGTGTGGTTACACAGGATCTTCCGATTTCCAAACCCCGGAAGCTTGTCAGCCTGTCCCGCAGGCCTCCCTGACTCTGCCCCTTGAAGACTTGGCTCCACCCCCACCACTGATGCTGCCCTTGGACTTAGTCTTCCATCCATCTGTCTGTCTGTCTCTCCCTTGTGTGTCTGGAATTTCCACTTCAGTACCTTGACCTTCTTTTATGCCTCTTGGCCAATGCTGCCAGCCTTGACTCCCAAGGCCCTGGAAGGCAAGACCCTAGCATTGGTAGATTTTCTTTAGAGTATCTGGCACCAAGGACACCTTTCAGTCAAGGTGGACAAGTGGAGGAAAGCGGGGAGCTGGGATGGTTAGTCAAACAAGTGTTGAGGGACTGAGATGTACTTTCCCTCCTCCCAGAAACTTAGCCAGGTAGATGGTATTTGTATACCCAACAACTGAAGTGAATTGTCATGGGAACAGAGTGGCTGTGAGACTCTTGGACAGCTGGGAGTTTCTCTTTGGTTGGCTGAGTCTCTGTCCTGGTGTCGATGTATCTTGGAAGAGGTGGGTTTTGTGGGATTAAAGAGTGGACGTCGGTGGGTGACGGGACATCTTTCCCTGCTGGCTCCCTCTCCCACTCCTCAGATCTGATGGTGGTGACTTATCTGGAGGAGCTTCTGTTTCCTTAATGCCCTGGGAGATAATGACCAGGCTAACTTTACTCAACTCTTTCCAGAGTGGGTGATTACACTATGAGGCCAGGACTGGGATCATGCCTATGAGTGTGAAGTCTTCAGGGCTCTAGCAGCCACTGGAAATTTAGCCTTGGATTTTGCTGATTGGGAACTGTGTCATCTCCTTGGTCTTCTTGGTTTTCACTTCCTTCACCCAGGACTGGGATCAAACATGATTTGTTAGTATAGGGCAGTGGGTCTCAACTAGGGGCAATTCTGTACTCCCTAGCCCTGGCTCCCAGGGGACATTTGGCAATGTCCAGAGACATTTTTTGGTTGTCATAACTGGGGATCAGGAAGGCTGTTACTGGCATCTGGTGTGTAGAAAACAGGTATCCTACTAAATATTATACAATGCACAGAACAACTGTCCCTACAACAGAGTTGTTGGTCCAAAATATCAATTGTGCTGAGGTTGAGAAACCTTGGTACAGGGGGACAGTTTTGTAGAAATGGCCATGAGAGGTCGTTTCATCCAGCTCTTTGCTTCTATTGGAAATAACTTGAAACCAGGAACTATTGAGTCATTGCCTTCTCCCTTCATCGCTTGCTCCCCTCTCTTCTCAGTGTTCATGGGGAACCTTGGTAGTGAAATACTTTAGCATCTAACAATATTGTCTTCAGGAAGTTGTTTCCAAGCCATCGCTAAAGCTGCTGTGGTACAGTTTCCCGTAGAATCCCCCTGTAAGCACACATGTATCCCAAGTCATCTGGGTGGCTTTGTGCAGCTGTGTCTCTGGTGTACCTAAGTAAACCTATGATTTAGGTGTTGGTACCTTTAAGATGAACTGTAAGGGCAACCAGGAAGCCATTCCAAGCAGGCATCATGTGGGAATGATCAGAGTCTAGCCTGGAGCTGTTTTCCTTCTCTTTCTCTCTGTAGCTAAATGTTTGTTCTGCCTTGCAGAACTGAGTTCTGCTTGCTCAAGTTCTCTTAAATTCAGGAAACACATACTCATTGCCCTGGAGAACATGATGTTATTTCCCAGGTAAAAGACCCAACCTGTGGCCAGATGCCTGAACAGCCTGGTGCATCTCTCATCTGCCAACACCATTTTTCTGCAGTTGACAGGGCTGCTTGAAGGCCAGAATGGGGAAATGAGAAGTCTCCCAAAGTGAGGACCTTTGCTTGCTCTAGATACTGAAGGGAGGGTCACTGTGTGTGGATTCCAGAATGTGCTGACTTTTAAAAATTCACGACAAGTTTCAAGGTTCTCTCCATGTGACCCCACCACCTGGACTCTCTCATCATCATGTCAGAGGGTGAAGGTGTGACTGACACTTTATGATTCAGGGAAAGAAGAGGGTAATGGGAGCGGTGGGAGAGAAGATTAGCAGGGAGAGGGCCAGATACTCTCATTGGGTGCATTTGACATCCTTGCCTCCAGTTTGCTTCTCAGCGTTGTTCCCCTGGCCACAAAACTCTCACTCAAACCAAACAGTTTAGGAAGATCATTCTGCTTAGGAAGAGAGTAAATAACATTTTACAAATGACTTTGGGGTTGTCTGGGTTTTTTTCTTTTTAAAAATGTCTCCCTTTGCTAGTGGAAGTCACTGGGGAATGGATGATATGGCAAGTGCTTGCTGTTCTTGGAGTTCAGGTTCACTGCTCCCGTTCTCATGCAAGGGACTGAGATGGTACTTGTGGGCTCAGGAGCCAGGTTCTAGATTACTGCTGTCTTAGCTGGCAACTAGGGCAGTTGAAACCAAAAGCCTCAGAAGTCCTGTTCAGTGAGGTAAATATTTGAATGGATTGAACAGATGAGTGTGTATATATTTAGAAACTCACACCCAGTAGAGAAAGAACCTCTGGGTAAGCCCAGCTTGCTCATCCCTGCTGCAGGTCAGAGCACACCCAAGGTTACATCCTCTTATTCCATGATCGGCTGAAGTCACTTCCTTATGTACCCAAGGCTGCCCACGCCCAGCTACTGTTTCCTGAGCCCGGTCAGGAAGTGCAGATCACTCCTCTCATAACCTCTTGGTAGCTTATAGTCATCAGCAGCATTCTGGATTCTTTTGCCTGTGTCTGAGTCTCCACAGTTCAGCTGCCATGTTGCTCCCAGATCCTGAGCTGGTCTTTGAGTCCGCGGCTTCTGCTTGGACTTCCTGGCTTCCAGGCCCAGAGTTACTTCAGGGCTCTGGCAGCCACTGGAAATTTAAGCCTTGGATTTTGCTGGTTGGGAACTGTCTCGTCTTCTCCGTCTTCTTGGTTTTCACTCCCTTCACCCCTGGCCCAACCACTTCTGTCTCATTAAAAATCTTGTTTCTTATAAAAGTTACTTTATATTTCAGCATGGGTTTATAAAACCTGAAGACATTTTCAGACACAGTCTCACAGAACATAAAGCTTGACAAATTAATTTGGAGTTTTGAAAACATGCTTATTTTTTATGGTATTGAAGCTTTGTAGAGTAACATTTTTGCCATTTATTAAAATGCAATAGGAAAATGCTCAGAAATGTGTGTGTCCTTCAGATTTTGTGAGCAGAGAGTGTAGGCACTAAAATTCATTGGTGTTGAGGCAACAACCCGTTTGGATAAAAGTCCATTTCCTCCTAGCTTTTTTCTCATTAGCTTTTTTTTTTTTGGTAGTAGTAGTATTATTTTTTAAGAGATAGGGTCTTGCCCTTCTGCCCAGGCTGGAGTGCCATGATGCCATTATAGCTCACTGCAGCCTCCGACTCCATAGATATGGGATCTCTCTATGTTGCCCAGGCTGGTCTTGGACTCCTGGCCTCAAGCAGTCCTCCCACCCCGACCTCCCAGAGCACTGGGATTACAGGTGAGAGCCACTGCACCTGGCCCTTTTTCAAAAAATTAATATTGTTATTGACGTATAACTGCATGCACAAAAGTGAGTGAATCATAAGTGTTCAGCACAAAGTGTACATATCCTGTCACCAGTGCCCAGATCAGGAAAAGAAACAGAACATTACCAAACCAAACCCCACAGAAAATACTTTGCATTTTTTTCTAGTTACAAACCACCCCTTCCAAGGGTAACCACTATTTTGAATGCTACAATCACAGATTAGTTTTGCCTGCTCTTCAACTTCATATAAATGAAATCACACAGTATGTTCTTTTTTGGAGTCTGGTTTCTTTCACTCATCATTTTCCTTGTGGCATTCATCCATGTTCTGTGCTATTGTAGTTTTCCATTCTCATGACTGTGTAGTATTCCATATTAATAGACGACAGTTTATTATTTGTATACCATTGATGGATATTTGGGCTGTGTGCAGATTTTGACTATTACAAACAGTGCCAGTGTAAATATGAATGTCTTGGTGAATGGATATGTACACACATACCTGAATGTATGTATACATACATATACATACTTGTGTATATACATATATATTTCTGTTGGATGTAAACTTAGAAGTAGAGTTGCTGGATCATAGTTTTAATAGTAGTGCCAAAGCAGTTGTAACAGTTATACTCACACTAGCAAAGTAGGCAAGTTCTGGTTGCTCCAAATTTTTGCCAATATTTGATATTATCTTCCTTTTTCATTGTACTTATTCTGGTGGGTATGTAGTAATACTTACTGTAGTCTGAATGTGCATTTTGATGATAGTGGCCATTTGTGTGTCCTCTTTGCAAAATGCCTTTTCAGATCATTTGCTCATTTTTCTGTTGGGTCGCCTGTCTTAATGGTTTGTAGGAAGTACTTTATATATTGTTGGATATATGTATTATGAAGATTTTCACTCCTCAGTAGCTTTGGGTATCCATTTCTTTAGTGATATTCCTGTTTAACTCATGTGAACATATTAGAATTGTATATAGTGCTTTGCACAGGAATTTTGTATTCTTTGTTAGCTATGTTGAAGTTGGGGCTACATGCTATCACTACTCATCTACAAAGGTACTCGGGATACTGGTTATATAGGCTGGAGCAGGGACCCTTGAAGTTCCTGACATATTAAGTGCTGGCATCTTTGGGGTTACATCAAAATAAAAACTGCTAATATCCAAGTGTTTACTGTGTGCCATAGAGTGTTCCAAGCATTTTACATGGGCTAGCTCATTTATTCCTCATATAAGCTTATCAGTTAAGTGCTATTATTATTCCCATTTTCGAGTGAGGAAACTGAAACTCAGAGAAATCTTGTAATTGCCCAGGGTCACACAACTGAGATTCCAGTTGCAGAGGCCATACTCTTAACCATTGTACCACATAGAAAGTTGCATTTCCCTACACTACTGTTTTATTATAGTGCTGGATTAGTGGCTGGCACATAGTAATTGCACATGGTAAATACATGTTACATGAAATAATTTGACAGTGGTGAGTTACATAGGTCTTCGTTAAATGGGGAAATTTGCCCTGGCAATGGCATATGTTGATATTGGAAGCAGCTGTGTTTCATCCTTATGTATCTCTTACCTGGAGCAGTGCCTGTCTTGGAGTAAGTATCATAGTGAACATTTTGGAGTGAATGAATCAATCACAGGCAGATTGTGGACCCTGTCTAGCAGATGGAGTGAGCTCAGAGGACACTACAGGAACCAGGGCCAAGGCAAAGCCATGGTCGGGGCCATGGTCATGGCCCAGGGAGAATTCACAGTTTGGCTAGCAGCATCCCAGTTGTACAGCCACAAGGCAGCCCAGTTTGTAGTAGCAGAATAGGGTCCAATGTCAGCAGGCGAGGCTGTCCCAGTTACAGGCAGTCAGGTCAGAAGAGGTCCCAGCAGGAGTGCAGGGCTGGCAGGATTCAAGGTCAGGTAATCCAAAGTCACAAGGTTGCAAGCAGTAAAAGTTCAGGCTGGCTGGCAAGAGAGCCAAGGAGCTCCTGGAGGGAGCTGTCGCCCGGGCTGGGCTCCCCTCCTGAATGAGGCCTTTCTTCTCAGGCTGCTCAAAGTGCCTGAGAGGAATACACCAGACCTCAGGCCGGGCTGGGGAGGGTGAACCGGAGACTTATCCTGGGCCGGAGCCGGAAGGAGCCTTCATGAATGTCTTGTCAAACTCTTCATTTGGTGGGTGAGGAAATCAAAGTTTAAATGAGAGGTTATTCAGCAAGTGGTAGAGCCAACGCTGAAATCAGGCACTGTAGAGTTTTTCCCACTTCCTCGTATTTTCTATCAAAAATGAAGAGGTAATGGGAATTGGGAGAATTATTGAATATGGGGGAAAAGGAGGAATTGAATATGGGGGAAAAGGAGGAATTCCAGGAGGACTGCACAGGCCTGGAAACTGGTAATATGGGTGATGGGAATTGGAAGGAAACTGCTTAGATGATAACTGAGATACTGACTCTAGAATGTAAATTCCATGATGACAAAATCTTTTTCATTTTAATTGAAGCATAACATACAGAAAAGTGCACAGAAGGCAAGGACTTAACGTTTTTTTACTGTGCTAAAAAACACGTAGCATAAAATTCATCATCTTACCCATTTGTAATTGTACAATTCAGTTGTATTAAGTTCCTTCATAGTGTTGTGCAACCATCACCACCATCTGTCTCCAGGACTCTCTTCATCTTACATAACTGAACTCTGTACCCATTCAACTGCCTTTTCTTCTCCCCACAGCCCCTGGCAACCACCATTCTATTTTCTGTCTTTATGAATTTGGCTACTTTTAAAACTGCATGTAAGTGGAATTATATAGTATTTGTCTTTTGGGGACCGGTTTATTCCACTCAGCATAATGTCCTCAAGGTTCATCTGTGTTGTAGTATGTGTCAGAATTTCCTCCCTCTCAAGGATGAATAATATTCCACTGTATTTTGTTCATCGCTTCATCCATTGATGAACCCTTGGGATGAGGACTTTTACATGGCTTGCTCACCAGTGACTAGAACAGATCCTGGCTTTAAAAGTAACTCAACAGGTAATAGTTGAATGAATTTTAGTTATGTTGAATGCAAGGTGATAGTGGAATACCCAAGTGGGCTGTCTAACAGGCATTCCTGGATGTCTCAGGACTAAAGGTTGGAATCGCCTTCATGGGCAAGGGGTAAAGACAGTGGTGTGAAGGTGCTCCCAGGGACAGGGGTTGAACAGTAGGAGCAGGGGCCTGGGGCTAGCACAGGTGGGACCAGAGTCATGACAGATGCAGGAAAGGTGGTCTCAGGACAGTGGTACAGGCCAGAACATGAGATCAGGGGAAATGTATCCAGTACAGCCAGAGCTATTAAGTGCAAGGCAGTAATCAAGGCACTAGGACTAGCACCATGCATGAGGCAGAAGTAAAGATTCACCAGCACAAATCGTTCTAAGGCCTCGTGGAAGTGGAAGTCTTGAACTTGAGTGTGGACTTGAAATACAATTGGACTCTGCACTATGAAGAGGAGAGAGAAGGATACCACAAGTGAGAAAGCATTGAGAAAAGGAGCTTGGTGGAAAGAATGGGAAGGTACAGGGCACGAAAGGAGACCAGAAAGATGAGGCAGTGGACTTGCAGGGGAAGTGGGAGACAGGGTCGGCACTTCTTTTATTTCCTTCCCTTTAAAGTTGATCAAGAGTTGACAGTTGGGAAGCTTGAGCAATCTACATCTAAACACTACATCTAATGTCACTCCTACTTAAAATTACTGGACACCAAAGAATCCCCAGGCGAGCTGATTACCCTGTATGTATGGTAGAATAGTCTAACATGGTTGCATGTGACAGATGCACTTGACTTAAATATGAGTGTGGTGATTTATCAGTCACATGCTGAAAAATCAAGAGCCTCTAAGTCAATTTAACCAGTATTCACTGGGCGGCAGCTGAGAGCCCTGCTTAACAGTAGATGCTGGGATAGGGAGACAAAAAGGTGAGATTAAGAAGTAAGAGTTGAGCCTGGGCTGTACCTAGACTTACCTGAGTTTTAGAGACCTTCCTTTCCACAGATATTGGACTGAAAACTGAGAAAGTGGATGCATTGTCTGCTCCCATCTTAGTCTCTGCAGCTTCCTACACAATTGCTGGGCTCCCAGTGCTCTGCTCTGGGGCCAGGCAAAAGTCTGTACTCTCATGCATACGCACTTCTGAAAAAGCGGCTTGGTAACTTCTTAGGTACACCCACGAGGTTGGCCCCAGATCTCAAGGAAATCCTCAGAAATGATTTTGAAAGATGATATCCAGCTAACTCCCCCAAATTCAGGATCCCTAGAAGCTATTTATCTCCAGGAGATTGCCTAGAGTATTCCTACAGGATGTAAATGAAGGATGCACGCACGTGGAGCATGAGTATTCTATACAGGGAACCAGTCAGATGCCACCCACCAGTGCCAGAACGAAGTCAGAGAGCATGGGGCCAGAGAGGCCAGAGACCCTACCTGCTTCTGAATAATGGGGTGTCCCTGCCAGAGCTAGGAAGTGTGAGGTGTCACCCTACCAGCCTCCAGCTCTGAGGTGCTAAACGGGAATTCAGGACCCTAAAGGAAGCTTTGAGTCTCTGGGCTTGTGCCTGTTGTATCTCTGGCACCACTATTTACCTCTGTCCCACAATAGGTTACCTTAGCATCCGGCTTAGCCTGATCTTAGCATCTAAGAGACCAGGTTTCAGCGAACCTTATGTATAAGCAATAATGTAGTGATGATGCTAACTTTATTAAGTGTTTAGTGTGTCCTAGGTGCTGCTCTGTTTTCTATGTATTCACTCATTTAAACCTCACAGTAACTCTGAGATAACTGTTGTATTTGACAAATGAGGAAACTGAGTCACAGAGAGCTATAATATCTTTCCTGAGATCACTCAGCTAGTAATAAGCAGAGACAGAAAGTGGACCGGTCCTGCTCCAGAGCCTGCATTCTTAGGGAAACAGCTCCAGTGGGATGTGTAGGAGCCACCAGAGGCCAGAGCAGAGAGGTCAGCTGCTGACCAATCACACCCCTAGATCCAGTTTCTCCCTGTCAGAGCCAGCTGCCCCCACTGCTTCAGGGAGGGGACTGTGGCTCTGTTGTTTTACCCAGGTTTGCCAGGAGGATTAGCCTCTTCCTTGTGTCAAAACAAGCCAAGCAGGAAAAAAAACCAACAAACAACTCATAACTTGCAGCAGAAAAATCCCTGCAGTCTCTCCAGCAGGAGGGGAGACCTCAGCTGGGGGGGCCTGAAGGTCCCAGCTTACGACCTGGTCTTACGCATATATTGCTGAGAAGGGCCTTGAGGTCCCCTCGTTTCACAGTCAGGATGCTGAGGCCTGGCTCACCATAATGCCCAGTCTCCACAGCAGCCTGCCTTCTCTGCTCTCTTGCTATGCCCTGTGAAATTTAATAGTGTCCCAGGCTGCTCATGGGAAGCCTGGAGGCCTACAGTCTTTCCCTCAGTTCTGCTATGAGCTAGGTCTGGGATCTTGGGCCACTCCAGTTTCCCATATGTAGGAGAACAAACTTGAATTTGAACAGAGTTTCCAAATAAATAAATAAATGTGTGTGTGTGTGTGTGTGTGTGTGTATTTTACTGCAGTGGAACACTTTCTTCAAACAAGGTATTAAGGATAGGTACAGAATGTGGGACAGTTAAAAGCAGAAGTATACATTTTCCAAAAAATGGAAAAAGGGTAGTCAGACTTCTCTATGAATTCCTCCCAGAGCCTGCAGGGTTTTGCTGCATGCACTCCTGCCCCTGGGGTTGCCTTTGTGCCGTCATTCTTCAGAGCCCCCCTCAGCTTCCACCTCCTTCTTGGAGCATCTGCCTGCAGTGACTTCTGCCCCTTTCTGTTCCTGTTATATTTATTTATTAGCTTTTTCAATCACTGGCCTCCCCTATACTGCCTAGTGATGAGCTTAAAAAATTTATAACACAATATTTATATATATTGTGTATATAATTAGCATATACTTATATATTTACATATATGTGTATCTATATGTATGTATACGCCACACATGCATACACATACACCCTTTAAAGAGAGACCATGTCTGTATGTCCCCCAGTGCCTGGTACATAATAGATCCCCAATAAAGATTTTTTTAAATTTTTTATTTGCTCACATGCTCTTGCTCAGATAATAAAGGTTTTTGATCATGGGGATTATCTTCCATGTCCTCCCACATATTTTGCCAGGTCAGTGCTCAGTAAATAGTAGTGTTAGGTGATTGTACAATATGGTTTATTTTGTTCCCATGAAGTCCTGGATTTGAATTTTGGTTCTGCCATATACTAGCTTTATGTCTATAGGAAATATACTTAATTTTTCTTATTTATAAGGTAGAAATGATAATGCTTCTATTCCACAGGTATTTATTGGGTGCCTGCTATATTCCAGGCACCATTCTAGGCGCTGGGAATTCTGCAGTTTATAAAACAGGCAGAAGTTCCTGTCCTCATGGAGTTTATATCCAGCCAGTTTTCAGGAAGAGCAGCACAGTGTTGCTGGAACAAGAGGAGGAGGAATGAGTCCCTTCTGCCTGGTCAGTGGTAGAACTGCAGCTTGGCTGGAGGCTGCCTCTGGTGGCCTGTGTGGTGCCCAGGAACTCCCTGGGTAGTGTAGGATTTCTACTGTGAGATGAAGAGAAGAGGAGAAAAGACCCCTTGGGTTGGACTGAAGGGACAGTGAGCTCCTCTGAGCCATATTGCTGTGCCTGACCCTGAGGCTGTACGATAATCCAGCGCCTGCAGTGGGAAGGAGGAACAGCCCCAGGTGGAGATGCCCCTGTCTAGAGACTGGGTCACAATGCCCCGTGCCCTCCTGCGATGTGAATGTGCCAGCATCCTGCTCCTGTTCCCCTGTGGTATAGTGAAGACTTGCCTGGCATGGACATAGAGGCATCCTGGGCTGTCAGGGATGCATGGAATCTTCTAGCCATGCCAACACTTACAGCCATGCAGGGACAGAAAAAAGAAGCCATTCCAGACACCTCCGAGGTCCCTTCCTCAGCTTGTGCTAGAGGCAGGACGGTGGAGCTGCTGAGCCCTCAGTAGTATAGAGTTCAGTCCTCCGACTATGTGGCCTGGGGGAAACATAGATGTTGAGTGGATCTGCTGTGAATTTGAGTTTCCATCCCCTCACACTGTGACACTTGGCTGTTGCTCATGCACATCTCCCCTTCTGCTTGCCTCTTTCTTAGAAGGAAAGAGGGCAGCCTTGGGTGATTTTGTTGTTGTTGTTGTTGTTGTTGTTTGAGACAGAGTCTTGTTCTGTCACCCAGGCTGGAGTGCAGTGGTGCGATGTAGGCTCGCTGCAACTTCTGCCTCCCAGGTTCAAGCGATTCTCCTGCCTCAGCCTCCCAAGTAGCTGGGATTATAGGCACCCGCCATTGTGCCCAGCTAATTTTTGTATTTTTAGTAGAGACAGGGTTTCACCATGTTGGTCAGGCTGGTCTTGAACTCCTGACCTCAGGTCATCCACCCACCTTGGCCTCCCAGAGTGCTGGGATATACCTCCTGCTTTAAGTATATCTTCCATGTAGGAAGCATTCGCTTCCAGGATGGCCTCTTGGGGAAATAGAGAGAAGCTGCCTTGGCTATGGCCATCCTGGATTTGGCTTTATCTGTGGCTGTGGCCATCTCTGACTGCCCTACTGGACTGCAGCACCCACTCCCGGAGATGCTCAGTGTCCATAGAAGCCTGTCGCTTCCTTAGGGTGAGTCTGAGTAAGTTTTACTTGACCTTTGCTATGCTTCAGTTTCCTCATCTATAAAATGGGGCTGATAATAATTGTACTTGCCTGATAGGGTTATTGAAAGGATGAAAGCGAGCATGTAAAAGGCTGAAAAGAGTGTCTTGCTGATAGGAAGTGCTCTGTATCTGTTGTTCCTGTATTACTTTCACATTGGCGTGTTTGAGTTGCCCTATGACCACAAGCTCACTGTGGGCAGGATATATTTTAAGTATTTCTATAGTCTCAGTGCCCAACCCAGTGCCTGGCACATGGTAGGTATTTAGAAAATGTGTTGAAATAGCTGTGACCTCTGGATTTAGGCTGAGCTGAGAGGGAGGACTCACCATACGCAGAAGCCCATAGAAAGGAGGCATATAGAAGGGGCAGTGAGGCAGGATCAGAAGGTACAGGACATGGGAGGATAGCGAATCCTGAGGTTGAAGGGGCAGATTGGAACCAGATGCTACAGGATGCTGAGGCTATGTGCTGGGGAGCCATGGGCAGCTTTAGAGCAGGGGAGGCATATGATGGTTCAGAATTTCAGAGAAGATACTGATGGCAATATCTAGACAGGATTGGAGAAGAGGGCCTGAAGCTAGCAGAGTGGCCAGTTGGGAGTCTGTTGGGAACACACAGCTGGGAGTCACAAGCTGCGTGGGCAGCAGCGTCCTATCTGCTGTCCTCCCCCTCCCTCCTCAGCTCAGCGCCACAAGGATCCAGGCCAGCACGTTGTGACCTTCCCCCGTCCAGCCCTGACTGTTCCCAGCCCTGGTACTTGTCTATTTGCATCCTACTCATTCTGACACACCTTTCGTAGGTTGCCAGGTTACCGCAGCCCTGTGCTGTGTAAGTCCTTGTGCCTCAGCTTCTACGCCACTTAATTCCCCCCTCACTCTCCGCCCTCTGTGTGTGTGTGTGTTTATTATTTTTATCTCGAAGTGGGAAACAGGGAGGCTCCTGGAAGTAGGCCATGCCCTTTTATGTGGTCTTCTCATCAAGGACATGCATGTTCCCAAGCCCCAGGAGCAGAGACCCAGAGCCCTGGGAAGGAGTGGTGGTTGCTGCAGAATGCAGAGAAAACACAGACCCCTGCCCTTGGGAGCCACAGCTGTGCTCAGGCTGGCACAGGGCACAGGCTGGCGGCCATTTTATTTGTGTCTACAGACTGTAGCTCCGACCCTTCCTCTCTCTTCCTTTTGAGTCCTGGAATGTGTTTCTCAGGGTTGGACACTGCTTCCTTCTAGTTGCTGTGGTTGGGAGCTTGGCTTTGTCCTGTGATTCTTGTCTTTGTCCTGTGATTCTTGCCCGTAGCTGTTTGTGAGGTACAGTGGCTGGGATATCAGGAAGTTGCTCCTAGTCAACCTGTATTAAGTACTTACTACATACAGTTTTGTATCTCATGTCCACTATAATAGGCACACAGCGAGTTAAGGAGATGCTATAATCCCTGCCTGGACAGTGGAGAGTAATAAAAATCACAGCCATTTATTGAGTGTTTACTATGTGTTGGGCATCATGCTAAGTACTTTGCATACATTATCTTATTTAATCCCCACGGTAACCATGTGTCATGCTTGTTAGTAGCGCTACTTTAGTGATACAAGATGATGTTAATTAACTTGCCTCAGGTCACACAGCCAGTGTGAGTCTTTCTGACTCCCACATTCCCACTCTTCCACTCTCAATGCCAATGCTGTGTTTTCTCTCAACCGGTAGGTACCCAAAAGACAGGATTTAGCCTTTGGGAGTCCTGGGTTCAATTTGTTACTCTGCTGCTTACTGGCTAAGTGATCCTGGCTGAGTCTCCTAGCTTTCCTCATGTTCTCCTCCGTAAAATGGGAATAATTGCATATACTTCACTAGGCTTTGATGGGGAATGAAGTAAGTTAATTTATTACAAAAGCACTTTGTAAGCTAGAAGGGGTTAAAACTTACATTCCACCTCATTTAAATGAGTCAGTAGTAAAAACTTGTTTAAAAAATACTTATGTACAAAAAAGTCACATGTATTGGGCCTTTTTCTTTTCCTAAGGAAACCTGGTTAGCCCCGCCTTTTATGCCAGGGATGGTCAAGTGTGACAATGGAGAGTAGTTCATCTGCCAAGGACAGGCATTGGGAGGAGGTCTCGTCAGAGGGGAAAGGATGTCATCCGCATGTACAGCACAGCGGTTAAGAGACAGGGCTCTGAGTCTAGTTACCAGCTGTGCCTCCTCATATAGGCTCCCCAGTTCCTATCCGTGGAGTGGAAGTGACAACAGTGCCAGCTTCATCCCACTGTCGTGGAATGCTGAATGAGCTATGAGGCAGCACGGGGCCAATCACCAGGCCTGACAACATGGCAGGTTTGTGGAATGTGGAAGTTGATGTTCGTGATGAGGAGGATGCTACCTGGGCAGATAAAGGCAAGGGACATGCTAATTGGGGGCCTTGGCCTTATTTGAAGGCTCTCCCAGAGGGGGACAAGGAGAACATACAGGTCTGGTGGGACTGAGGGCTGAGATCCCAGGGCAGCCTTGGGAGGAAGCCAGAGCCCTGTAAACGGGCTCTCAGCCAGATGGAGGGTCTAGTTCTATTCCTCGTCTCCCAAAGCTGGGGGTCAGTGGTGGTCAGGGCTGTGGGGCCCAACAAGGACTACAGGGAGGTAGCCTCTGTCCCTGGTCCTTCTGTAGGCCCCAGGGAGATGGCTGAGTCCTGGAGGCCAGCTGGCCAGCTTCCATTCTGTGCCTGAGCAGGTTACAAATCACCGGGAGGAGGGACGCATTCCACGGTGAAGCTCAACTTTATCATCTTGGCCAAGGAACAAAGTTTACTCAGAAAGAGTTCCTGCCATTTTTTAACTTGTTACTTGGTTCTGCATGTGAGACAGAAAAAGGAGACAGGGGAGCCAAGTATTGGGATGGGTGTGGGAAGGAGGTTAAATGTTGAGATTGGCTTGCTGGAACACATTTCTTATACAAAGGTATGACGACTCTGGGGAGAGCCTACAGGTAGGCAGGAAGTGGCCAGTCAGTTGTATCTCAGCGTTGTATGATTCCAAAAACGAGGGGTAAGCTTGGTATTTCGAATGTTCAGAAGTAGGCCTTACAGAAGTTGTGCTGTGTTTCCTTCCTGTGTTCATCGGCCTAATTGCCCAGCGGACGGTTACTGAACGTGGATGTGCGCCATGTGGTAGTGTAAAGGGCTGTAAGACGCAGTCCAGGCCCGTGAGAAGCTTCCTAGCAGTGAGGCTGTTTTATAACTGTTCCCAAATCATGTTAGCTCTGGAAGCTATTTCAGGAACGCCTTTGGTTATGAACCGTATCTTATATTTAATTTTGATTCTCTTTTCCCTCCTGTCCTGGATTCAGTAGCAGCATCCACACTGTGTGCCTGGCTGTGTCGTAGGTGTTGGAAGTACTTAGAAGAATTAGGAGGTATTTGGTAAAAGCTTGTTAATTAACTAGAGTAGGGACCTAGAACCATCTCCAAAGAACTTTTGACTTTCTCTTGTGCAGTCAAGACTTTTCATGTCTCAAAAGGACCCTGAGCTTCCGTCTGGAGTGCATCAGAATCTGTGAAATGCCTGGAGCTAGGCCATAACATAGAGGGTTTGTCCCCCTCTTTTCCTTGGTTGGTGTATGTTCTTAATAACAGAGTTTTAGCCCACCGCAGGAGGCACCTGAAGGCATGCAAAGCTCCACCTCTCCACCTACCTCCTAGGGCCCTGAGTGGCACTCCTCTGCTCCTTTCCTTTCTTCTTCTGTTACCGTATCAGGTAAGGCCACTTTCTACCCTTAGTTGAAATTTACAGTTGGTAGCCATGGGGAACCATTAGAGTCTCTGGTCTTTGATTCCCTGGGAGAGGGTGGGTCTGACAGTGGCCTTCCCACCTGTGTGATGGGACAGCTGATTTCTGTCTCCTTTGTTCTCAGCCTCACATGGGGTCACAGGGAAAAGGAAAACACATAAAAGATCCCCAGGGCTCAGATTTGGGGTTGCACTGTTTTTAGTCCAGAGCCAGCTGTCCTTGGCATCCGTCAGGCAGAGGGGTGAGGTGATTGCTGGTGTTTGTGACACCACAGGTTGAGTGTCCCTTTGATATTTGCTTGGGGACCCTTTCCAGAAGCTGCAGTTACAAGAGCACATTCTTGTTTGATACATTTAGATCAAAGGAAGGAGAGTAGGAGAAACCTCAGAGGACCTGTGTGGGTGGGCAGGGAAGGGATTCATATCAAGTGAGCCCGTTTCCAGTCTGTTTGTTGGGGATTTAGGGGTCGTCATGTTGACAGGCCTAATCTAGTCCAATCAGCCAATCAGCAAGTATTGATTGAGTGCTGCTAGAAGTATCGCTTTAGGAAGAATGAAAAAAGAATTTTGAAGCTTGCCTGGACCCTTTCTTTAAAAAGTTCAGACTCTAATTGGAGGCACCAGATGAGCCACGTGTGACATGAGACATCACAGCATATTATCATGGCTCTAAATTGTAACAAGGGGTTAAAGTGTTGGCATTTGGAGAAGGAAGAACAATTGTGGCAAACGTGGGGCCTGCAGGATTGCTGTCTATCTCATCTGGGAAAGAGTGAAAGATATAGGTAGACATATTGCTTAGTCTAGTAGAGACCATGGGTCTCGGACTCTTGTCCAATATCAAGAGTACCAAAGCACCGAGAACTTGCTGGAGTTTGGCCACGTGGAAAGAATCCATCCAGCTAGCTCTCAAAAAAAGGAGCAGGTGAGTGTTGGGATTGATTCCCAGCTAAGGGAAATTGAGCAGATTAATGGAGATAATATATGTGAAATGGCTTAGTGTGTGTCATACAGAAATAATTCAACAAACGCTTATTGGCAGATTCCTAAGCTCAAGAATGAGAGGGCCTGAAGAAGGCACATAGCAAGGTTTTAATTATTGTGTGTATGGGAGGGCTGGGTTGGAAGTGGAGGGGCAGGGGCAGCTGCAGGGGTGGCCTAAGCAAGACAGGGAGTGAGGACTCCTGAGGGAGGAAGAAGGTTCTGTGGGAGATCAGAGCCGGCTGTCCTTTGGCCTTCTCAGGCCACTTTTGGAGGGATGCTCCGGTTCCTGATCTCAATTAGGAGGGAAAATGTCAAACTAGTTCAAGTACAGAGCAGAGCTGATAAGACTGTGTGCCCCAGAGAGGTAGAGATTTTGGTGAGAGGGGGTTTGCTAGGTACAGTATTGTGTGTTTAAAGCACTGTCAAGTGATGTGGGTGTCAGACTTACCCTGTGCTACCTCAGGGGCAGCCCTGGGGCCAGTGGGCAGCTGTGACAGGGAGGCAGATGTTGGTGCTGGGAGCTGGATACCTGTCTTGCTTTATGAGCTGTGAAGGATGTGAGGGAGAGAAGATGGGTGACCCTGTCAGGTCACCAGCTCCTTCCATGGGTCTGATAGTGTTTATACATGAGCGAATGGCTGCCATGCAGGGATGGATGCTAATAATGAAAACAGTAGCCATAACTTCCCTTACTGAATACTAGTTGGGTACCAGGCACTGTTGCTAAGTGCTTTACTGGAATAGACTCTAATCTTCACAGCAACACTGTGAAGAGGTATGATGAGCTTATCGGCCCTACTTTATAGATGAGAGAATTTAGGCAAGACATGGAATAACCCACCCAAAATCCCACACCTTGGACACTAACCCAAGGCGGACTCTTCTTGTCTCGGTAGAAGGTGAGGCCAGATGACATCGAGGGTGTCTTACACCCCCAGGGTTCTAAGGCCCTGTCTTGTGGCTCATCCTGGGCTGTTTGGATGGGATTGAGAGAGTCTGTGGGTTTGGGGCAGGAACAGTGATTACAACTCTCGGGATGACCTGACTGTGGATACTGGTGCTGCCCTCGAGGTCAGTGATAGGGCTCCGTGAACAGGGTTCTCTCACTGGCTGTTAGGAAAGGGCCTCTCTAGGGAAGTGGGCTGGGGCATCCCAGCTATCTCAGCATCTCAGTTCCTCCTGTCCTCCTTCCTCTACCCTTATGGTGACTTAGGGCTCTCAGAAGCTCCAGTGGTAATTTTTTCATGTCAGCATACCCAGAAACTTACATATATATTTTTTGAGACAGTCTCACTCTGTTACCCAGGCTGGAGTACAATGGCATAGTCTTGGCTCACTGCAGTCTCCACCTCCCAGGTTCAAGCGATTCTCCTGCCTCAGCCTCCCAAGTAGCTGGGATTACAGGCGTGTGCCACCATGCTCAGCTAACTTTTGTATTTTTAGTAGAGACAGGATTTCACCATGTCGGTCAGGCTGGTCTTGAACTCCTGGCCTCAAGTGATTTGCCTGCCTTCGCTTCTTTTGGCCTCCCAAAGTGCTGGAATTACAGGCGTGAGCCACTGCACCTGGCCCCAGAAACTTCCTGATTGTGTCATGAGTGCACTCAGCCTGTAGGTCTCTCCTCAACCCCCACTTAGCTCTGCCTCCCAAGAAAGGTGTAGAGCAAGTGATGTCCAAGTGCCTGGGCCTCCAGGGCCAGCAGGACTTGAGCTGTCTTGTTTGGGGGGCCAGGGTGGGATTAAGGAGCCAGCTCTCCTCCTAGCGTCTTGCTTTCCTAGTTACCAACCTCTGCTGACCAAGGGAGTTCCTGCCAGCCAAGGGCGGAGCTCCTTAAAAAGTGCCTCGCACTGTGCCTGACACATGGACCCCACATTTTTTTTTTTAATAAATCAATGGCCGTTCTTTCTGTTGGACCTGCCTGCTTTCTAAATACTCACCGTGGCCTCTGAAGGTTTTGAAGTTTTCAGAGGGAGAGTGACGGGGTGCTCTTCTCACCTCCAAAGTATATGTCGTTGCAGAAATCATCTAAGTATGATCTTCTGTCTTCCAAGGCAGAGCTGTTGTTGCTGTGCTGCTTTTGGACATAGAACTGAGGCCAATGTCAAATCCTAGCCTGAGAATAATGGCTGTCCAGTGATCCCAGGGAGTTTCAGAGAGCTGAACCCTCTAAAAGAGTGTAATTCCAACACCTACCTTCAGTAAATAAACCACAGGACTGCCTCCCACCCGCAAAGATTCTGGTCAGCACCCCCTCCCAGTGCAGAGGAAGTATTCACATCATCAAAGGTTTTGTGGAACCTTACTTTTAGTATGGTTTCATATTGTGAAAACAATATGAAAACGTATCCCAAATATTAACTGTTATGTTTTAGACAGTCCCCAGCTCCTCTCCCACCCCTGAATGAGAGCCTTGGCCCTGGAAGGTTTGTCCCTGCTCCTGCCTAGGCTGGCACTTTGCTGAAAGCTTGGACCTGCACCCAGGCCATGCACAATGGCCCCGGTCTCTTTCCTCCTCTGTCCTAGGCTGCAGGTACAGACGTGCCCCTGCTTGGGGGATAAGGCAGTATGGAAATGAAAGTTCAAGTCAGAAGTGTTTGGGGAATCCCCTGCCCCACTTGTGTTTATGATTCCTGCTGTCTAGATCTGACTCAGTTAAGCAGAGCAGAAGTTTGTTCTGAGGCAGGAAAGAGACTCCATTTTTAAGTCACATGGTGCTAAACCCATGTGGTCACACAGAGGTCAGCACAGCCCCATAAGTCATCAGAGGCCTAGGTTCTTCATACCCTAGAGACATCTCCTCCTGCCCACAAGAGCAGCAGCAGCAGCATCTGAGGGCACCAGCCTGTGCCTGGAGGGAGTTTGGCCAAGACCCCCCAATCCCATCCACATCTGGCGTGTGACATAGGCTACAGGTTCCACTGTTGAGGAATGGAGTAATGTTCTCCTCAAGTCCCTCTCACATGGCCCAACCATACTCTATCTCTCTGGAAATTATTTCCATCCATTGGCAGGGCCAAGAGCAGCCAGCCAAGAGGCACATTGGGTTACTCCCTCAGTCCCAAGAGGACTTTGTCCCCCTGTATTTTAGGCAGCAGGAGCTGTGACCAGTGGTTAGCAGAGTGGCCATGTTCACTGAGCCGCAGTCCATGGTCAGGATAGCAGGTGCCAGTGCCATTGCCAGTCTGGGTTTTGTTTATGGCTGAGTTGTGAGCCCTCTGGGGTGGGAGTTTAGATTTAATGATTAGCAGCTTAAGACAAGGTAGATGTTTTGGCCTGTTTCACTTTCCCAGGAGGTGATGGGAGCCAGTTTGGGCAGGATGTTTTGGAGCCTGGATTTCTGGCCTGAGAGACAGACTGTGTCTGCCCAGGAAAAAGCATCTACTTACAAACAGAGCATCCTAGTCACAATATCTGCCATTGCAGGCCTGACCTTCCCCCATGCAAACATGCC
The DNA here is from genome assembly GCF_008728515.1 of Papio anubis. Lineage (NCBI taxonomy): Eukaryota > Metazoa > Chordata > Mammalia > Primates > Cercopithecidae > Papio > Papio anubis. The sequence goes on along the minus strand of NW_022159822.1, from coordinate 100,054 downwards.
CCTCTCTATTCAGCCCTTGGGCGTATTTCACACGGGAGTCCCTGTTGGTGCTGGGGTTCACTTCCATTTGTGCTGTGAATTCAGCACTCAACTTGGCCTTTGCTTGTCTTCCTTTACCCTGCGGGCTCGGGGAGCCCCACGTTCTTGGCCAGCGTCTGCCAGGCCACTCACTCTCTGCTGCCTGGCTCTGGCTCCCCGTCTGTGGCGGCATTCTGAGTGTGTGTCTGCATTTCACCTCTGCCAGCACCTACCCTCCAGCACAGGCTGTCCCCAGCCCTTGCCTCTCGGATTTTCACTTGGCACCAGGCACTGCATTGTGTCCTTGGAGTGTTCGTTGTCACTGCTGGGCCTTGTTTCGCTTCAGCTCAGTGACTCAGGTAGAAGTGCCACGGTCTCTTGGGTTGGGGGAAAGCTCCTCAGTGTCTCTGGGGTAGTTCTTCCAGGAGACTGGCACAGTGTGGTCTTCATGGCTGAGGGCTTACCACGCCGCGATTGCTATTGCTGATTTGCAACTATTAATGGCACTGCTCCTTAGGATCCTTTTCCCCATGAATACCATCAGACTTCTACTCTACGAGTACCATTTCTGTCCCCACCCAACCATCGAGCACATTCTCATACTTTTTGATTATATATGCTTAGATTTGTGTGTTTTTGTTTCTTCTTGAAGTTGCTTGATGTTGGAATTTCATCTCTTCCTTACCAGGTATTGAACTATCCCAGTAATTTAGCTTTTACTTGGCTTCTCCAACCTTTTTTCTCTAAGCTCCTTATCTGTCTTGGGCCTACCACTTGAACACACTTGATCTTGTCTACTTACCTTGTCAATATGGAGCTAGGTATGGTTGTGTCTGGTTAGTACTTGGATGGAAGACCTGAGAATGCTAGGTATTCTAAGTCTTTTGAGGTGTTGGTAGGCTTTTTCTTATACCAAATGAAAAATCTTTATGTCGCCATTGTCATTCTCATCATCACAGTGAAGGCTGGGATTAATTAAACACTTATTTTGTGTTGGCCCTTGTGCTGAATTACTTCTGTATCTCATATCCTCTCCAAGAAAATTCCTATGAAGTATAGATGAAGCTGAAACTAGGAACTTAGAAAGGTTAAGTAAGTTGTTCAGGTTTATATAATTAGTCAAGAGGCTGCACTAGAATTTAGATTCAAATCTATCTCATTTTAGAGTTAGAGTTTTTAACCACTATATGTAATATTTTTGTTTGGTAGTAAGTACTCTATAAATGTTTGTTGAATGGCAAGATTGCTCTAACAGTCCAGCTGTTCTCCATGGTGTCCCTAATGATGATGATGATAGCACACAGCATTTTTTGAACGCTTGCAGTGGTAAGCTCTGTACTAAAAGATATGCATCAGTTAACCCATTTAATCTTACAGCTCAATGAGGAAGATTACCCCCATTTTGCTGATTAGGAAACTGAGGCCAGAAAGGCCAAGGTAACTTGCCCAAGGTGACACAGCTGAATAGTATTCGGGGAATTGGATGCAAGCTGTCTCCTAAACTGTGTGAGTCTGTACTCTTTTTTTTTTTTTTTTTTTTTTTTGAGACGGAGTCTGGCTCTGTCGCCCAGGCTGGAGTGCAGTGGCGCCATCTTGGCTCACTGCAAGCTCTGCCTCCTGGTTCACGCCATTCTCCTGCCTCAGCCTCCTGAGTAACTGGGACTACAGGCGCCCGCCACCATACCTGGCTAATTTTTCTATTTTTAGTAGAGACGGGGTTTCACCGTGTTAGCCAGGATGGTCTTGATCTCCTGACCTTGTGATCCGCCCGCCTCGGCCTCCCAAAGTGCTGGGATTACAGGCATGAGCCACCATGCCTGGCCGAGTCTGTACTCTTAATCACTATGTTGCTCTCCACAAAAAAATAAGGCTGATTTTTATTTTTCTGTGCATTTCTTCTTGCTGTCCCCTCCCTTAGCTTGTGATGCTATTTCTTTACCAATTCTTGCTCATCCTATTCATTCTGAGAAGCCCAGGCTAGAGTTCTCTTCTCAGACTATGGATATCCACATCGAGCTGGCTTCTCACAATTGGCCCCTCAGTTTATATTTTCCTAAACTTTACTTGTTAAAATCACCAGACATGTTAAAATCACCAGATTTACAATTAGTGATCTACACTCTAATAACAGACCTATTTGTCTGTCTTATTTCTACCAAAGATATGGAACAGGGAGCTCAGAAACAGACCTATATGTATCTGGACACCTGATTTATGATGAAAAGGGCACTGCTGGGCAGTGGGGAATGGATGGTTATTTTAATAAACAGTGCTGGTTCAACTGGATATCCACAGGAAAGAAATGAATCTTGATCATATACAAAAATAAATTCCAGAGCGATCATCAATCTAAATGTTAAAATTAAAACAAAACAAAACTTCATCTACAAGATAACATAGAATATCTTTATAACTTTGGGGTATCTTTATAACTTTGGGGTAGCCATACATTTCTTAAGACACAGAAAACACTAACTCTAAGGGAAAAGATTGATAAGTTGGATGTCATTAAAATGAGGAACTTCTGATCATCAAATGACATCAATAAAAGACAGTGAAGGCAATCAGAGAGGAGAAGATATACTCAGTACCTATACCTGGCAAGTGGATTCATATCCAGAATATATAAATAATTCCAACAAATCTATCAGTAAAAGAATCTCTTCCCCCAACTAGACAGAAAAAAGTTCCATACTTAACAATTGTGAGTTGTATGCAGTTTTCTTCTCCCAGTGCCAGGTTCTAACCAATATGTCCTGGATCACTGGCACAGCCTGGTGGCTGGCCTTGGGAACTGACTGATCTGGTGGCTCTTGGCATTCTTTTGTGTTTGTACTGTGGGCCCTTCCTTTCCCATGTGCTTTTTCACTTGCTATTGGTTTGGCCACAAGAGGCTCCTGTCTCATGAATGCCTGTGTCTCTTCCTCTTTTCCTTTGGCTTGTTAACTTTTGATCAGCTATTTCAAGAATATTTCTCTCTGGCTTCTTCCCCCTGCCCTTCCTTTTTAATTTCCCTTTTTGTACCTTCTTGTTTAGCCTAAAAACTTCTGGTTGTAAAAACCATCCTAAAATGTCTCCAAGTCTTTGGGGGAGTAGGCTTGTTCTCTGGGGCTCCAGAGGCAGAGTGGAGACCTGAAGGCTAGTATTTCCCTGCAGAGAGATTTCATCTGAGTTGTGTTCTACTTGTCTGAGCCCTCCAAAGGTGTGGTGGGAGTTACTGAATCAAGTGGGGGCTAGACCATGACTTGGTCACGGGAGTGTTTGTGGAGGGTACTGTGCCTTGGATGGGCAGCTGGATTATGATAAGCCCTTCCAATCTTATCACCAAAGCCCTGGATGGACCTTTTGTGGATGTCCAGAGAAGCGCTCTCAACTGGGAGACACAGCCAGTATATCAGCATGACTTTTCTGCCTGGCTGGCAGGTCAGGATGCACACATATTATTAGTACTTCAGTTAAATCACATATACTTGGAAGTCATTTTGATACACCTCTCCACCTGCAGCCCTCAGGGTAGGGCTAGTTGACAGCCATTTACCAGAAGGTTTAAATTTTCCTTATTTTCCTCTATGCTTATTATTTTCCTCAAATGGCAGATGTGTGAGGTAAAGTTTTCCTCTTTGGGTATGTTCTTTATTTTATTTAATTCTTCACTCTGGCAATGCTTGCTCTTTTTTTTCATTGCAAATGTATTGTATTTTAGACACATTTACAACCAGGAGAACAAACTGGAAGCTCTGTAGATATGTTCTGACCGTTAAAATATCTTGACAGTGTTAAAAAAAAAAATCAGGAGTTTAACATAAAGCTAGTTTTCTACCTTGCCCTGAAAGCCTGGATGATCTGGACTCTTTGGGTCTCTATTCCCAGATGGTCCCCAGGAAGCAGAGCTGGGAGGGTGGCCCATCGGGAGTGGTGGGGTCCTTCCAATGGGCACATCCGCCCCCCACCCCCACCCCCCAGCCCAGGCCACTGCACTCCTTCGTTACCTGCTTGGCCCCTGAAGACACTGGAGTTGATGACTTCCTGGAGTGGATAAAATGGGCTTTTGTGAGCTAGCCTGAGAACCAAGCAGTATGTTTGATATTATTTCATTGCAAAAGTGGATCTCAGCTTTTAAAGTAAGCAGATGTTTTAAATATCAGCAATGCAAATTTGGGAATACTTAGCCTCAGCTGGAATATGTGTGTTCTCCATGATGGCCTGTATTTGATGCTTTTCCTGTACTGTATATTGGCTTAGCACTTAGTAGGTACTTAATAAATGATTTACCTCAGGGGGTAGCCAAGTGCCTGTTGTTCGCCAGCTCCTAGGGAGTGAACAGAAATGCCATCTTGCTGTGGACTGGGCCTGTCAGTTCCGCCTGAGACTGGATCGCTGCAGGTTTATCTAGAACATCCACTCTAGCTCTAGATAACAGAAATTGGAATGTGTCCTCTGCACAGCTTCCCTGTCTGGAGAGAGAGGTAAAGACCTAGACCCCGTCAAGTCGGACCTAAAGAGGAAACAGGACAGGGAGGCCGGCATGAAGCCGGCATGAAGACTGCTTTTCCGGCTGTTGCCTGCCGAACTGGAGTTTGTGGCCAGTACACAGTGCTTGCATTCCACACCCTGAACAAGGGCGGGTCAAAGTTCAGCTCATTCCGTTTAAAGAAAAAAATTCTTTGTCTTTGACATTTCGAAGTTTTGACCCAGATCAGTCAGAGGCCACGGAATGCTCATGAAGTCTGGAGAGTTTGTTTAGTTCCTGAGCCCGGTAGCTGCCGAGGAGCCAAAGAGAGCCGGCGACCTGTTGGGCTTGAGCTGAAGCCTTGCCTTTTCAAGTTTGCGCTGGCCCGGCCTTCCCAGGCCTCCAAGGGTGAGTAGAAGGAGCCAGCACCTTTTCCTCACTCTGAAGTTATCTTTACCCCCTGAAATCAAACACTGCATGCAGCACCCTGTAAAATTGCTTCCTTGTAGGCTCGAGCGTGCTTGCTAAGTAAACATCCTCCCATGTTTTTGGAACTGAATTCATTTCTACTTCCTGGTCATCCCATTCGGGTTTTTCTGTTCTCAGTGCCTCACAGAATCAGGTTAATAGAAGAAAGACCTAGAATTGGACAGAGGTACCTAAAATGTTTTAATCCTGCCTCCTCTAGCCTCCTCATATAACTGGCTGTTTTCCACTGTACTCAAGGTTCCCTCTTTTGGCTTAAAGCCCCCCTCCCTCTGTCTCTGTACAGGAAAAGCCTCTTCCTTCTTTCTTGCCTATTAAATTCTCCGCTCCTTAAAACCACTCCACGTATGTCCATGTCATTTTATTCAAACCGGAGCGAAACCAAAAACCCTAGTGTTCTTCCAGTCATCAAAGCTGTATCAACGGGGTCATGGGAAGGAAAAGATTTAGAGGGGAAATGAAACGAAACAAAGCCTTGCTGAATGTAGTGTTGTCATAGTTTTTTGCGAGTCATAGTTGGTCCACGCCGCACCCCTGAGATGGGGACTTATCTTTGCAAGGACTCAGCTTAGTTTTGCTGCGGTCATAGACTACAGTCGGCCTCTCTACAAATTCTGTGGCTTTGTAGGTTCCTCCTCTGACCCTGCCTCGCTTTCACTTCGTCTCTCATGACTTATTTGCCTCTTCTCTCACTTCCACCCACCCGTAACATCCCCATCGCCATGGCAGTGAGCAGCCACGTCACTCACCAAGTTCATGGGGTGATGGGCCAGCTCTGTACCAAGCCTACTTCCCTCTAGTTCTCCCTCCTGAAGGAGGAGGCTCCCTGGCAGAGCTCAGAGCCCTTTGTTTATTTGATCCTGGGCTCTTGGATAAATCAGGAATGTCCTGACATGAACTTAGGCATGTTTTTCTTCCATGGAGAAGGAAACTACGGCAAATGGGATTTAAGTAACCAGAGGGCCATTCTGGGGGACTTGCTTTAGTGTCATCAAGGCCACCTTCCTTTGGTCGTCAGACCAGTAGGTAACTTCTTTATTGGCATGCTCAACCTTGGATCCCAGAAGGTGTGAATTTGAAGCACTTTCCCCCTGCTGGGAGCCTGGCACAGATACTCTGGTCTTCTTTTAAAATTGTGTAGTGCCATGCTTGTCTTCCAAGTGGTCCTTCTTTCTGCCAGATGAAACTTTGGCCCAGAGTAGTTGCTTGAAGAAGGCTGCCTGGGAAGCAGATATGAGATAAGGTGGCTGCCTGGCCTCGCATTCTCATTCATCTTCCTGGAAGTGGCAAGGTTCTTGATGTCATGGACTTCATGAGTCACCTGACCCAGGACCTGAATATATCACTCACTTCTGGTCAAGTCTAGGCTCATATGATACAACTGGAACCTTTCTGCATTATTTGGATGTAGCAGTGTGGGAACCTGACACTCCCTTGGTCTCTCTGGGTATGTAGGGTCTAATGGCTTAGTATCTCAGTTGTTCTTGGAAGCATTTTTGGGTCTGGGGGGAGGGGCAGGAAAATGTTGGGGGCTCTTTGCTTGCCACAGTGGAGACCTGTGAGTATCCAAAAACAACCCCACTCGATTTTTAGAGCATTGGTGGACCGCCCTTCCCTGGAAGTTTCCAGGAGTGTGGACATCCATGCATGAACATTTTGGAGGGGTTGGGGGTCATCCAGTGGATGCTGATCTTGCTTGACTACCCATGCTGGAGAGGAGAACCCAGTCATTGGCCACTTCAGGTCCAGGCTTGGCTATTGCTCTGTTTTGCTGTTTTTCATGTTGTCAGATCTTCTTGGGAACAAATGACTCAGCAACCTGAATCTCTGAGACTTTATGGTCTAAGTACCTTTTGAAAAGTAATTGAACGTATCTACCTAGGCCCTAAAATTTTGAGCCCAGGAAGGATGGAGATCCAGACTGGTTTTACTCTGGATTCTTCAGGCTGCAGTTCAATTTGGTTTTTCAAATTCCTGCCCTGATAGAAGGATCTCATTTGTGGGGTAGGCAGGCAATGTTTTAATTACGCTTTTTGTCCTTAAGAAATTCCAGGGAGAAAAAAGTCCTGGTTTGTGGCCAAAAAGGCAAAAACAACAGAAATCAGCTATGACTGTAATCCTGGACTTGTCTGTGGCACAAAGAGTTAATGGGACAGTGGTCAGGGTGAGGAACATTTTTTCTCAGGGCTGGAGAAGCCCATATGGCTCAAGAAAAGATTTTGCAACATTTAGTACGGGGCAGCCCTGTCTGGGCGCTGGGGGCTGCCACTCAAAGAGTTAAGCTAGTCTTATGCCTGGGAAGGCCTCAGGGAAGGAGTGAGCCTGCAAGGACAGGGACCTCTATGCCCCAGAGCAGTGAGGTGCAGAAGGGGTGGGGTGGGAGGGGGTGAGCTGAAAAGTGTGGCCAAGGAAGCAAAGTGTAGGCCCAACTTTTTTTGCCTTGTTTGACCAGCCTTGGCACTGCCCTCCGGCTCTCCAGGGGAAAAGCTGCAGTTCTGCTCTTGCAACACAAGGAGCAGACTGGAGAATTTAGATCTGCGTCACAGAGCTCAGAGAGAGAGAGAGAGAGAGGGAGAGAGTGAGAGAGCGAGCGAGCAAGCAAGCTCCGTCGATAGGTCTGCTAGCAACAGCCGTGCTGCAGCAGAGAGAGAGAGAGAAATCAAGAAACAAGTCATAGCAACACCGGGCACCAGGTTCTGCCAGCTCACTTGCTGAGCGTTCAGAGATCTGTCGGGGCCAGAGGCCTCTGGGTAGCCTAGGCTAAGGAGATGACACGCAAGGTGGCACGGGCGGTTCCCGCGGGGAGGAGGTGGGGTGGTGGTGGGGGGCAGGGGTGGGAGCAAGAGGTTGCGGGGCGACAGTGGAAGGTTTGATGGGACCAAATTCTGGAACATTCGGGACTGCGGCACCTTACGGCGGGACCGAGATTTGGGTCTGCGCAGGCGACGATGGGTGGTCCGACGGGCTTCAGGACTTGATGGCGTAACCCCCTTCTTCCCCCACGTATGTATTTGCTGGGATCAGGGGCGCTGTCTCTGTGTATGTGGGTGCTCTGTCTTTCTCACCTTCTTTCTCGATTTTTGCTATTTATTTCTCTGAGGGAGGGTTTCTTCCCACTTTAATTTCTTTTCCCTAGTGTCAGCTGCTCAAGCCTGACCAGGGTAGAGGAGAGAGGAGTGAACCATCCCCTGCTTCCCACCTGACCTCCCAGCCTTTACCCTATTTCCTTCTAGTGGACAGACAGACTGGTTCTCCAAGTTGTTTGGGTGTCAGCGTCCATCTGTCTGTCCGTGCAGGTCTTGTGTGGAAGGTAGGGGAGTGAGAAGTGCCAAAAGGAAGACAGAGGGACAGTTTTTTCCCAGGGGTTGTCTTATTGGAAGGTCTGGCCCTGGGAATCTGAGGCTGGTGGGGAGCCGAGTGGCCAGGGTGGGGTGTGGGCTGGGAGAAGTGGGGTAAAGCTGGTAGGTTTGTCACTGCGTAGTTGGGAAAAGTGGGGAATGGTGACGCAGTCACTGTTGCATCTGGTTAGGAGCTCTATGGGGACAGGTAGTGAGACTCCTGGGGTCTCTGTGGCCAGCTGAGAGGGGTTAAGGATGAGCTGAGAAGGGAAGCTAGCATTTAGAGATTAAATGTCATCCTTTTGGCGTTGGAAAGTTGTTTACCTTGCGCTCTCTGTGTCTCCATGTTGGCTCCCTTCCAGTTCACATGTGATGGCCTTCCCTGTACTGCTGCATCATTAACTAAGTGACTGAGCTGGCCTTCCATTGGCCAGGGGAGGGCTCTCCCTCCAGACACTTCCTCTGATTGGTGGGTGGGCCAATGGCAGGTGAAAAGCTTTTTTTGATTGGCTCAGGGCAGGGTATCAAATCTGAATTTGCATTTCACTTGCTTAAAGGGGAGCGGGGAGAAGCCCAGCAGCTTTCTAAAATCTCTTTAGGGGTGTGCGTAGGCTCCTGTGTCTATGCCTGCTTTTGACTGCCCAGTTGAAGCCTCTTCCTATGCCTTTTAAAATTTCACGCACTATAAGGAGGAAGAGCTCGGGGCTCCCAAAACTTTTTATTTAGAGGGAAGAATCCTAGGGAGATGGGTATGCAGAGGGTTGACCAAATTGGAAAAAAATATTTATTCTGTAGTTTGGTGTTGGAAAAGGGAATTTTCCAATCAGCCACACCTCGGTGTTGCGGCAAAATAATTCTTGGCTCCCCTGGAAACGCATGGGCAAGGTAGGGCAGAGCTGCTGCTGCTGATACTGCCACCACCCTGGGCTTCCTGCTGACTCTGGGCTACTCCCTGGGGACAACAGATTTGCATTGACGTCCGGGGCTGTCCAGAGGCCCTTAAGAGCCAGTTGTGAGCTGAGCCCAGTATGGGAAAGATCTGCCTTCTGGAAGCTACTACTACTACGTGGTGCTTGGAAAGGTGAGGATGGGGGACTGACCCCAGGAAACTGCTTGGAAACTGTGTATTTGGTGGGATTTCCAGAAGAGTCAGCGGGAGACGGGAGGTTTGGAGGCCCCGGGTTAGAAAGGTTTGTCAGTCTAGGGAATGAGGAGAACAGAATAAAACTAGGGCAGCAGGCTGTTCGCCTTTGGTTGGGGGAGGGAGGCCTCGAAAAATCAGGGTCCCGGCTCTCTAACCTGTCTTTGTCGCAGGTCTCACATTTGTGGGGAGGGGGTTTACCAAGACCTGCGCCATGCGCAGTGGCCCCCACCCGTGACTGCGCATCTGGAAGCGCAGTGCGCCCTGGGTCTCTGGCCTAGGACGAGCACCGCCCTTCTTATTACATAACTGAGGGCATGGCACGCGCCTTCTCGGCCCTTCCTTGCAACCCTACCTTCTTGCTCCCCAGGGCCCATAGAGCTGGGGAGGGTCTGACTGGGGAGCAGTGAAGGTCTCCAATCCCTGGGAGGGCTAACTCTTGTCTAGTTACTGGCAGGAGCTAAGCTTGAGGACAAAAGTGGTGGTTTTCTAGCCTCATCTTGGGGAAGAGGCTACAGAACATCCTTCTGAGTGCCCCATACCACCTATGACCCCTAGGGCCTCTCTGGTGGAGGGAGTGGCACCCTTCTTTCACTCATGTCCCGTCTGATTTTTGAGAGGATGTTTCTGAAGGAAAAGACGTGATGATTGTGGGGGACTTGGTTGGGAGGTAGTTTTGACAGTTTACTCCCCTTGTCACTGGCTTCCCCTCCTTTTCCTGGGTGGGTTTATGATCTTTCTGGACTCCTCTGATGAGCTGCCATTTTGGAGCCATTTCTGCTGGTCTCCGACATGGTGGCGTTGGTTTTTCTGTCCTGCTGTGCCAGTTCCGCAGAGTGGGCGGGGGGGCGGGGGCTATGACGGAGGAGGGGAAGGGGGGGCAAAAGCACAGCAGAGGCGGGCACAGTGGTGGCTGCCGCAGTGAAGGTGGCTCCAGGGGCAGAGCCGCCCAGTCCCACCCTTGGACACAGTCCTGGGTGGGGATTCAGGTGGAAGGCATCTGGGTAGGGGTTCACCACCTGGGCCTGGCTTTGCCAGAGTGTGGGTTTCCCATGTCCTCATCAGCCTGATGCTTGGAGTAGTTCGGAAAAGCCGAGTGTCTGAATGAGAGTGGAGGCAGAGGCTCAGCAGCTCATCTCAGACGTGTCAGACCCGTGGTTTGTGTTCCCCAAATAGGCTCTGTCTCCAGCAGCCTCCCTGTGGGGACAGGAAAGTGAGGTACATGGCAGCATTGAGGATCTGTTCGGATGGTCCTGTCTGCTTACTGTTTGTCTTCTGTTTCTCCTTCATGACCCCTGCCAGTGCCATGGTTCCAGCTGTAGTCCTCTTGTGAGGCTCCCCGCTGCCCATTCCCCCTCTCTCCAGGCCCTTCTGCGTGCAGCGGCCATCTTGTCTTTCTTGCTCAGAAACTTAAAATGGTTTCTCATCATTCCCAGAGTAAAATTCCTTCCCTTTAGCGTGATGCTCAATGCTATCCGTAACTGGCCTTAGGTTTTCCTGTACAGCCTTACTTCTCTCAGTTTCTCTTGGTGGACCACAGGTTCCAACAAAACCAGGCAACTTCCTTTTCTTGCTTTTCCTATCTGTTTTCAACAGTGATGTTTTCCATGCCTCCTCTCCTCTGCATCCACCTGTGGGAGTCTCACTTTCTCCATGGACCTCTCCTGATTTCCTTTGCAAGAAGCAGTTCTCATAACCACCCTTGCCCCTTCGGCCAAACTTCAAGATAGTCTGTCCCTTTTTATGGTACTTTTGTTGTGTTGTTATTCTTTGTGTATAAGTCTTATGTCACCTATCAGATTGGGAGCTCCAAGAGGGAGTCTAGAGAAAGGAGAAGGAAAACAAATACCTATTTGGTGCCTTCTGTTTGACCGATACCATGTTAGACACTTTCCCTGCAGTTACTTCATTTATTTCTTTCCATAGCCCTGTGAGGAGCATCCCATGGCTACTAAGTGGTCTGGTCATGACTAGAACCCTGGTCTTCCAAAGCCTTTACATTTTTCCTCTCTGAATTCTTGGTATTTACAAGATGCCTGTTATGAAGTAGATCCCCAAAATGTGCCTATTTAAGGAATTTTGTAAGTCCCTAATGCTCTGAGGGAGTTTGGTCAGTCTTGTGTCCATGGTCTGGGTCCCTTACACTGTTCCTTGACACTGTCATTAACTTTCTCCTCTTCCTTTGCGGTCAGGTTCACTCAAGATGATGGCTCTTTTCTTGTAGCTGAAATTGATGGATTAACTGACTCAGTTATCCTGGTTGCCTTCCTCGTGCAAGAGGAGGGAGAGGTGGAGTGGGATATAGCATCTTCAAAGCCAGAATAAGCTCCAGAATTAGGGAGCAGGGAGCAGAGACACTGGACTTTGACAGACCTAGGTTTTCATTGTGATCCTGCTTCTTCTTAGCTGAATGACTTTAGACAAGTCATATGATTTCTCTTAAGTTTTCATGTCCTGGTTCAGTGAGATGGAGCTACTACAACTGTTATACAGAAATGTCTAATATATTGGCAGCAGATAGGTTCCCATCCCTGCCCAGTGGTTTATCACGGACTTAAAATGGGAGTGTAGCAGAGGTCTAGAGAAGAAATGGGGGAGACAGGAGCTCCTGTGCCCTAAGTAGTGTCACAGCAGGGGCGCGGAGGAGGTAACCTAGGCATTGCGCACCTCAAGCCTGCAAGGAGGTACTGTCCCCCACCTAGCGTAAATACCCCTTTACTTCTGCATCAGGAACATGCTGTGGCATGGAGTGGTGGGGGCTGGCGACAGCAGAGGGAGGGTCAGTGAGCTTTCCCGGGAGTCTTTTGATGCCAGTTAGTTTCCCTTCTTTCTGAATCTCAGCAGTGGCTGCCTGCTTCCTGATGCTGCTGCGTCCCATGGGAGGGGAGCTGGGCACCCTGAAGCCCCTCGTTACCGATTCGGGGGCCGCGGAGCAGAAAGTGACGACAGCCAGTGAGTCGTCAGTCGACGGCAATGGGGACCCTGGTGACGGCTGCTTTGTTGTTTTTTTCCTCTTTGGAAGATGACTCAGTGTATCGGGAGCCGGGAGATGGAGCTCTCAGCAGAGTGGCCAGGATGTTCTGTCAACATGAAAGCTGCAAAAACAGCTCGGGGCTCTGAGCTGATCCTTAGCCTGGGGTCATTTTCAGGGAGGGCTGGACAGAGAAGGCGGCCACTGCCCGGGCATCAGGATGGGGGCGACACCAGGTAACTCAGCAGGGCTCTGGGAACCCTTGTATTTTAGAGTCTGAAAAGAAAATAATAGCTGTGTGTGTTATTAGATGAGCTTGGCAAATAGGGTCACTTTTTGAGTTCTTCCCACTAGTCCCAGATGACAGACATCGTCCTAGGGCCCAGAAAGTCCTCTGGGATTTTTCACCGTAGTTCTGTTTGTGATGGTCTTGGTGGTCATTGCCTTGAATGAAGGGCTATTCGCTTCTTGGGGTGGGGGTGGGCCAGGCCGACATCAGTGAATGCGGGCGCACCTATACCCCGGGAGAAGTGGCTGTGGTGGGGCTGTGGCGTGGCTGTGGCGTCTTCAGAGTCCTCTGCCGGGCGGCGTTTCAAGATGGCGGCTCCGCGTCGCCATCACTAAGCTAAAGGCCGGCTCTTGGGCAGCCTCCGTCAGCCTCCCCTTTCCATATTGACCCAAATCAGAGCTTCCCTTCTCCGCTTCATCTTCTTTATTTTCTTCTTAGGTGAAACAGTGGGCCTTGAGTTCTTGACCCTTTTAATTTTGTTTGCGTCATCATGGCGGCTGTGGGTTCTAGGCTTTTCTCGATACCGCAACCTTGCGCTATAGGCGCGTGATCCCCGCGCCCCGCCCCGCCCCGCCTTCTTGCGACGGAGAGCGAAGATGCACCTCTGCTGCCACTGAATGCCGGCCCAGCCGTCCTCCCCTTTCTCTCCTCTACCACCGCAGTGGGAGCATGGGGCAGAGGGGCAAACAATTGTGTATGAGGATGAGGGACAGTCTGGTCCGCGTCCCCTCCCTCCTTTCGCTGGGTACTATTTTTCAGTCTCATGCTTTCCCACGGATGATGCTAGCAGTGACATTTGCCACTGAGCACCTCCTCTTCTCTCCAAGGACCTCCCAGGGTGACTCATTTGGGATCTCTGGTAGGAGTGGCTCCTGGGCCTTGGGAGCCAGAGCGGGGCAGGGAGATGTGACGGAGGTCACATGAGAGAGTTAAGCCAGGCAGGGAATGGGAACTAGCCATCGCCACTCAGAGTGCAAAGGCAGACACAGCCCTTTCATGTCATGTTTTGCACCTGAGTAGAGAGCAGCTTACCCTAAAAAGATTGTTTATGTATATGGACGTTGGAACCTTTCCTGTCTCATTTTCTTTGTCCCAAGCTGTGTATATGATAAGAGCCTGGATTTCGGGCTTCAGGCAGCTCTGTGGTCCCTCAGGTTCGTTTTCTGAAAGAGGTGGTAAACAGGTCCTCCTTCATCAGACCCTGTATCCGCTGTCACTGACCTTTCCACAGGACATAGGTCCCATGTCATTTTGCCCAACATTGTCTTGCTTCTTTCATTGGCTGGTGGACAGCAGCTGAGGGTCATGAACCCAGAGCCACATACTAACCCCAGATGGGACTCTGGTTGGAATCTGCTCAATTCATTGCCTGGTTGGCTCTCTGAGCTGAGCCCACCTGTCTTCCTTTCTCTTCTTCCTCACAGAGGACTCAGGAGAGCGCAGCTTGCTCTGTGAGTGGGTGACAACCTCTTGGCGACTCAGGCTCAGCTGAGGATGGTGCCAGTGTGCCGGAGACAGCCATCATACTGCCGGATAGAGTGGCTCACTTGCATGTATTTGGAACAAAAAAAGGAGATGCCTGGCAGCCCCGCTCTCTGCAGTAAGTATTCATCTGCATTCTTTTACATTCCTTTATTTCTTCGAACATCAGAAATGGATAGATGTTTATTGAGCCCAGCCACCTGCTATGCCTTCTCCATTCTTCTCCCACACACCCCGCCCTTAGTCCTCCAGAAGAGAGGACTAGATTGATTTTCTCATGCTACTGGATAGCTGCAGAGAAGCTAGAATTTGCTGTTCAGCCCCCACACATCCCCCTCACATTTGGGAGCAGTTGATTTTCCCTAAAACAGAGCCAACCGCCTGTGTCCCTCAGTGCGGAGTGTTAATGGGCTGCCTGGAAGGACCCTGTGTGCCCTCACGGCCCCCAGCCGGGAAATGAGGCTCCCCATTGGCTGGCAGCGGGAGGATGGTCCTTGCCAGCACCTAGCATGGTTCTCTGCCAAGTTCTAGCTCCACATCTCCAGGCTGGTAGGAACCTAGACTATATATAGCATTGTGCTAAGCAATTCTTATCAGACATGTCTGCCCTCCCCTGTGGGAGTGGAGCACTTCTATCAGAGAACCAGAACCTAGAGAGCATGAGCCATCTCCAAGGGCCTTTTATTCTGGGAAGGGGTGTGTGTGTGTGTGTGTGTGTATGTGTGTGTGTATGTATGTGTGTATCTGTGTCTGTCTGTCTGGTTCAGAGCTGCTTACTTTCCTCCTGTGTTTCAGATGCTGATAGATTGAAAGGTCATGCTAGATGAAGGTGCTGATGTGGGATGAGGGCCAGGAGGGGCTGATAGCTCTCCAATGAATATTGAGCTTAGAGGGAGAGAAGCTAGGGGCATGTGACATGGCTGAAGGTACAGTTGTGCCCTACATCAAAGACCAGCCTCCGCTTTCTCTTCCTGGTTTCCTGTTTGCCATGCTTTGCCCAAGGATGTCTTTTGACCTCTCTCTTCCTTCTTTCGGACCTCTTGCATTCCCTGCCTTCCTCTACCACTTCCTCCTCCCTTTGATTTTCTTTAGGATATATGAGGGCAAACACAGTGATTGGCATCCTGGATCTGTGTCTACTCTTCATCCTTACCCCTGTTTGGGGTTTCTGGAGATCTGGCTCCAGTTGGGCAGAGAGGGCTCAGTTGTCCTCTGGAGGAGTTTTGGTGGTGGGTGAGCATGTTGTGCTGGCTGGTTCAGGGCAGGGTGGGTTGGATATTCCCCTCTTTCCTCTCATAGGTGCTGTTGAGCCACCAGTTTTTGTGGTTTTGTGACCACAAGTGCTGACTGATGTCACATGACTCCAGTCTTGTCAGTGAATCATCACCAGGCTGCTTACTGGAAACTGGATGCAGCAAGGAAATAGGATTTAACCACTCTCTACCTCCCAGGTAAGTCCAGCGTGGGCTGCTCCCTCCAGCCTTCCCCATTCTCCTTCCTTCCCGTGAACACCATTTTCTTATTCCGTTGGGGAATCCTCAGACGTCTCCATTCAGAATCTCCCAAACAATTGTTCTCTTTTTTGCATTCTCCTCCTTCTGGCTTTTCTGTGAATGGGGTTAGTAACCAGCACAGGGTTGGGGGCAGGATGGGCAGCTGAAGTGGTCGGGCTGTGTGGACGTGTGGGAGATAGCTGGGTAGTATTGCTGGGTGTGGCAGTTGGCAGAGCATTTGGGCCTCCCACAGTAACTGAATAGAAACTCTCCTTGGCTCCAGCATCCAGCAAGAGGTTCTGGGTTTAACCCCTCTGTAATCCTGGGAGCCTTCCTGGTGCCTGGGGATTCTCTCCCCTGTATAGTCTCAGTGGATAGCCTGTCTTAACTCTAGATACATTTTGCCTTGATGGGGCTTAGTCTAGGTTGGTGGTCTAGAGTTTGGACTGGGCTGAGCAGTGAGCTTTAGGACTCTCCCTAATTTTGGGGTTTCTTTGAATGAGCCACTTTCTTCCTCTAGGCCTTCATTACCTTTGCCTTAAAAACAAAAAAAGAAAAAAGAAAAAAAAAACCCTGGTCCAGTAAGCCATTGCAAAGCATCTCTAGGAAGTTGACAAAGAAATGCTTTTTTTCTGCCTCACTTGTTGCCGGTCACAATGATAGCAGTGGTGATTAAAAATGAAAAATGATGGTGGCCTGCAGAATCGGGGAGATCAGTGGCATCATTGATACAATTCACAAAGCAGACTCTTGGTGCCCGCACATCACTTGGAAGTCTCTCTCCTATCGAGTAGATGACTACAGCATTCTTGGCCAGTAAAGCCAGTTGAAATTAGCCAACAGCAGATTGGTCTGGGCTCTAAAGATAAAAGGAATTATGCTGGGTAATTTTCAGAGGTACCTATGGGATCCTACCTCTGGCCACACAGTGGTCGCCTCTCTCTGCTCATATGTTTCGGTGGGGATGGGGGGTTCATCTTCCTAAGCTGCTCCCGTTGCTATCCAGGGAAGACTAACCAATTCTGCTTCCTGTTATTTTTTACTCTCCTCTGTCCATTTGAGATGAGTCTCTAGGTTGGCTGTGAGTAGCCTGAGGGATCCAGGGCTGTTGGGAAGAATCTGGTGTCTCTTCCTTCAAGGACCCTGACAGTTCTCAGCCCTCCAGCAGTACTGCAGTGAGGGATGGCAGGGGGTGTTGGAGTGGAGAGATGCCGACTTGGGTGCAGCTGGGGAGACTGAAAGGAGAGAGCCAAGTCCCTCAAGAAGTATTGGCTAGAGTCTGGCCAGCCCTGGCTGCTGGCTGTGCTTGGGAGTCTCAGCCCTCACATGTGCAGTGCGTCCCTGGGCATAGCTCTTCGTGACCCCCACTCCCACAAATAGCCCTGTCCTTGGTTAGATTGGGAAAACCAGGGTGGGAAGTAAAGGGGAGATTGGTTTTGCTCCTGGTCATGCAGTTATCTCTGTGGCCTCTGATGTTTCCAGAATTGGGATTGGTGCTTCCCTGCTGATTTTCCTATTTTTGTCCCTCATCTGGTTCTTTTCCTCCTTGCTCACCAGCCTGGGTTCTACACACATGACATGGGGCATTGTGTGTTGCCAATGAGGATAGCAGAACAGTTGGTATCCCCTGAGAGAGGGGCCGACATATCTGGCACTTTTTTCTTGACCTTTGAATTTCTGAGGTCTGGGAGCCAGGAGGCAGCATGGGGCCTTTCCATCTGGGATCCAGCAGAGGTTAACAGAGCTGGTGGCTCTGGAGCCAAGGTGGTATGGCTTGGCTGGGAGTTGTGAGGGAGAGGCCCTGCCAGGGGCCCTGATTGGTCAGCACCTTCTCTATTCCATTGAATCCTGGTCCGGTCAGCTCTGTGAATTGTTTAATGCATATCTTGGCTCTGTCCCCTGGCTCGAGTGTCCCTAAGGCTGCAGCTACAGCTTTAGAGAGGATCTGTACCTTGTGCTGGTCACTTTTTTTGGGCATGTTACCTCCCTCTGAGATATGTAAGAGATACCACCGTTCCCTACCAGCTGGCTGTCTGTGGGAGGCCTTCATTTTGCTTTGCTTTTCTGAGACTTGGAGTGACTGTGAGGAAAGCATGGACTGAGTTTGCTTTCTTGCTGGCTCCTTCCCCAAGAACTGCTCGTGGACTGATAAAGCCAGAGAACACCTCCAGGGCCCCATGGCCTGTGCAGAGCCCGGTGCCATAGTGTCAAGCCTGTGGGGATGGATTGGGGATGTGGAGGCAGATAGAGCCACGTGGGAAGGTGGTATGTGTGGTTAGATCACAGGAGCAAGTCCAGGAGGGTGTGGGAGGACAAGTCCAGTGCTCAGCGAGGGCTGCCTATCGTGGCCCAGGATGGATGTGTACATCTCCTGTGAAGGATTTGCATCTGAGTGTCTGATACTGAAGGCAGGATGGTGCCCCGATCAGGGTCTGTAATGAGGCATGAAGTTATGAGATGGGCATCAGAGTTTTTGGTCCAAGGGAAACTGACCTTTTTTAAGGACCCTCCTCTCCTTATCTGATTTCATCCTCAGAACAACCATATGACATAGGGGTCACTTCCCTTTTATAGTTAAAGAAACTGATTAAGTGACTTAACCCAAGGTTATGTATTTGGTAAGTGAGGTTATTGAGATTTAAATGCATGCACTTCTTATTCCAAAGCCTCTACGTTCTCCTTACTCTTTTGGGTTGAAGTCAGACATTTTTGTGAACTAAGATCCTCAGGGGACTGATGTGAACTAGAGCGAAAAGGCAGACACCCAGAGGAACTTTCCAGTCACTGGGGACAGTTGTGCCACATTCCTTTTGGGGGAGGCAGGGCAGACGCAAATGCCCTTTGGTAGCCATGGACAGGCAGAGCTGAGTAAGGCCAGTACATGGCGTCTGCTGCTGTGTATGGAGCCTCTGCTATATGCCAGGGGCCGTGCCAGGCGCTGGAGATGCAGAACTCAACAAAGTCAAGTTTCCGCTTTCCTGGGGCATACATTCTAGTGTGGAGAGACACCGCTAATAATGATTTTTAAAAAGAATTCAAAAATGTACAGGATAGACATCTATGGAGATTGTGTGGGGATGAAAAGGGGGACCCCCACACACATAAGGAGGAGAATCCAGATGATAGTCAGAGGAATCTAGAGACTTAGGAGCTCAGCCACCTGCAGCCACATCAATTGAGCTTTCCTTCAGGGAGTTAGGACCGGCACAAACTAACCCCCTCTTTTTTCCTAGGGAAATCCATCCAAGGTCCCCATAGCTTACAGGAACTTGTCATGAGTCAGGGATCAAGGTGGGGTAGATGTCAAGCCTTTGGTCTCCAGCAGACCGGTTCTCTCCTGTCTGCCACGGTTGCCGTTGGCTTTCCGCCTCATGCCCTCCTAGGCATCAGCTGACTTCTTTTCTCGGGCTGGCCACTGTGCCCCATACTTGCCATGCAACACAGGGAAACATGCAGGTTAGATCTTTGCCGAGCCACTGGTCAAATGTTCCTGCAGGGGGCTGGTTCTGAACTTAGCCTGTCCTGCCAGGACAAGCCGTTCCCAGAGTTAATGGTCTCGCGATAGGGAAGGGATGGGCACCAGGCATAGAGAAGTGACCTGTGCCAGATGCTTGGTTGAGCTCTGTGTCTTGAGAGGCAGAGGCAGGTTGGTGGTGCTGGGGACAGGGCAGGCATGTGTCATGTGTTCAGCGCATGTAGCTCCAGGGCTCGGGACTTGTTTACTTGGTGGAAGAGACAGCGGACCTGCGAGTCAGGCCATGTGATTCTTCGCTCCTTGGCTGATCGTGGACAGCTGACCCATCAGACTGCACACACTGCCATCTGCTGCCAGAGGTCTGAAGTTGCACAGGGATGAGGTAGTGTAGTTGGGGGTGCTCAGGGAGGAGGAGGGTCAGGAAAGTGGGGTTTGTATTGCTCTGTGTTGAGGAGTCAGCAGACCTTGATTCTGGTCCTAGCTCTTGTTGGTAAAAACTCACTCACTCTCGTCCTTTCACCTCCAGTTTCATTATCTGTGAAATGAGGGGATGGAATCAGAATCTCTTTGGAGGTTCCAGCTTTATCCTGGGGCCTCCCTGAATGTTCATGGAGATCTTCCTTAGCCAGTAATTCAAGATGAGGAAAACTAGGCCCAGGTTTCCACAAGAGAAGGGGAGGGATCTTGATGACCTGTCTCAAAGCAGCTGAAGAGGTACGGTTAGAATTAGGGTGGGTGGGTGGGAGGAGGTAGATTTTAAAGAACCTCCCAGAAGTGGAAGCAGAGGGCTGGAGGTTTCGCGAAGGTGTTGATGAGGATCCACCGGGTGGCAGGGGACATGGCTACGGGCTTCTCCTGGGAGGCTTGTTGGAGATGGGGTTATGTGGGAGCTGCTGGGGGGCTTGCTCTCCTGCTCTGGGAGAGATGCTCCATCCTGTCTGGCCCAAAACCCTGGAGAGAGAATGCAGCTGTGGGTTGAGGGAGAGTCTGTGCCCCTTGCTTTCAGGAAGTTTTCCTTTATATTTAGCCTTCTCTTTTCATGTGTGTTTTGAGGCCCTCGACTAAAAAATTAAATTTAATTTTGAAAAGAAACAATGAAAAAAATTTTAAAAATATCTCGGAGCCACTGGTTCCATTTTGGCTTTTTAGTCTTGAGTCACGCTTAAAAAGATAGCAAAATAAAACACATGCAGGGAAGCCAAAAGTCCCAGGCCCAGCCAGACTGGGGCTAGGAGTGGCTGGGACTCTGGCCTAGCTTCTCCACGGCAGTGTTACTCCCAGACATACACCACTTCTGCAAGGCTGTGTGGGTAGGAGCCCCTGGGGCTGAGGGGGCACATCATGCAATCTGCTAAGCAGAATGTAGAGTTTTAAAATAGCTACATTTCTCCAAGACACTATCTGCTTGCCGCTTTGTGGGATGTTTACCTGGGATTAATAATAGCTGAGTGCCACCCCACTGCCAGTATGGAATAGCAAACAGCGATCTGGGCTAGGACTCAGGCAAGAGAGGAATTGAGTAATAACCATCGTGTCAGCTCATAGTTCTTTTCACACTTGCTGGCTCATTTGGTCCTCACACAGCCCTGAGAGGGTAGGTGGTCTTATCCTTGTCGTTGGTAAAACTCAGCCAGAGAGTCCATCCTGCCAAGATCTAACTGCTTGTAGCTGCTTCTCGCGGGTCTCCCATTCAGGTCCTCTGACTTCAGCTGTCATTTTCTTGGGGTTCTGACTAGTGGGTCAGCGACAGGAGTAGGGGAGTGGAGTCTTTGGCAGTTTCCTTAATTTCTGAAGGCCTTAGAGGGCCTAGAGATTCCTTTTCTATATGTTGAATGGGAAATGAAACCTCAGCATGTCCAGGTCCTCCAACTCTCTGATTCTTCAGACTTCTTGGAGCTCTTGTGAGAACTGGCTTGCACTTCTTGGCTGGGAAGCCAGCCACTCACCATGTATTCTTGGAGAGGTTTCCTGTATTTGGAAGCTTCTGGAATATGTGATGCATCAAACCACTGTGACACATCTGTATGGCACCTCATGCCTATGCACACAGGCATGCATCTGAGTGCAGCTCACTTAGAGATGAGGCCCAGTGTGGGGTCTTTGAGATTTTTTCAACACCTTTGTAAGAGATGCCCTGAGCCTTGCCCAGCATGCATGTTGTGTGTATGCTACCTGTTTGCTGGCTAATGTACAGCGGCTGCTGGAAGCCTTGGCTAATGTACAATGTAAAGTAAGGGACTACAAAGACTGGCTTCAGCTCTGAGTGTCTCCTTCATGATTGACTTGAAAAAGTAGGGCTTACCCACAGAGAGAAAGGTGGGTAAGAGAACTCATGGGTGTCAGTTTTCCTTAAAGGCAGAGCATAACCCCCCAGTCTTTATAAGGGCTGCTAAGGCAGAGTATTGGACAGCAGGACTTCTTGGCCAGTTAGCCCTCTGAGTGACCTTTGTTTAAATAGACCTGGAATTTGTATGAAGGGGGAAATAATGGTTTATCTTTATTTACAGCTGATTTAGCCACGATGGTTTAGACTTTTTCTGGGGATATTCCTTTAGGGCGATTGAGGCTGGACAGGGCAGCATGCATATGTGTCTCTGAATGTCCGTCCTTTTGTATTTCCAGAATACATCCTTGGCTCATACAGAAACCCTGTGATGGGGAATCCACAGTGGAATTGTTTTAGTGGATAAAGCCTTCTGTAGCTTCATGTGTGAAGATTTGTCATGTTGGACCCATGTTGGACCCAGTTCATTCTGTTCACTTGAAGGATGGAAAAGAGAATGGGCAGAATTTCAGCAAGGAGAGTGATTTGGGTTAGACTTCTGAGAGAACTGTGCATCACCTCTGCTGAGGGTTCCTGAGGAAAGATGAAGCTTCTTTATTTGAGGTAGGAGACTGGGTGTCCGCCACAGGATCCTCCCAGTCCAGAGTCTGTGGCACTTTGAGATGGTCCCTGGAACAGCATGAGGTCTGGGTGCCAGGATCTAGAGCAGGCATTTCTCTCCATCTTTCCCATCTGCCTTCAAGACAGGCCCAAGCTGGATGGAATTGAGGGGATACATGGGCAGGGTACACCAGTGTAGGCATCCAGCCTGGAACTTTGACCTTGTTTCTTTTTGCAGAGAGAACTTCTGGCACTGATCTTAAGAAACTGGTGTTACTTGCATATAAAAAAAGAGAAAGTCATGTTGTCCCTCATCTTTTCCAGGAAAGAGCCCTGAGCTGCTCTAATCCTATGATGCGGAGGGAGGAGGGCCATGTAGAGGACGCAGGGCCAGACATAGTTTGCTGGGAAGAAGGTAGGAGGTGGGAGAGGAACATCCCAGGGCAGGCCCACAACTCTGGGAGCCACGTTGCATGCTATACTAAAGACACAGGGATGTGTTCAAATGGGCCTACTATTTAGAGGTAACCCAGAGTCTGAAATAAATCAGTTAGTGGCTAAATGAGAGTTGTATTAAATGTGGAAAATCATATATTCTTTTGTGTCATCACCACCTACAGATTTAGCATCAAAAGTCCTGAAAGGCTGAGGATGGTGAAATGAGCCCTGTCTGTAAGATCATGCTTATTATATATTGACTTTTTGTCTCTCTTCGTTCCTATTTCCCACTCTTTCTTATTCCTTAGGTCTACATGAATATTTATTTATGCATGCAGTTGTGTTATTTCCTTGGGGTATAGTTCTTCCAGTGTCATTGGCATCAATGAATGTGTGACTTTGATTTCAAATGTAAACAAACCACTGGCTTACAGCAGGCACCAGCCATCTCTGAGACAAGGGCTCCGGCAGCTGCCTGCAGACGCCCTTCCCCCGTAGCCCTGTACTGTTTCGGCCGGATGCCTGAGATGAGAGTCAAGAGTGTCCTTGCAGGGACCTGCTCGACCCCACGTCATGTGTCCTGCTTGGTGGGTGGTGCTCACACATGCATCTTCCAATCTTATTAGCTGGTACTGCTTTTCACCTTGACCCAAGGAGTGGTGTTGGAAGTTTGAGACTGTACGTACCCTGCTAGGGGGCCAGAGATGACAAGCCCAGACAGAGAAGAAGGGAATGCAGGCTCCTGGCCACTAGCCTCTCTCAAGACAGGTGGACTTTGTGTTAAGCGAACTCATTTAATCTTTTGGGCCTAATAGAAGTGATTTGTATTTTCTCTCCTTCTCTCTTTTCCCTCCTCTCTGTCACTCACCCTCCCCCCACTCCCCAGCCTCCAAAGAATTTAATCTGCTGGACAACAAACAATACTGTTATAAAACTTTGAAAACAAGAGGGCGCGGCCTCCCTGACAAGGAGAAGGGCATGCCGGGTAACGGCCCGAGGGAGCGTGCCAGGCCTGAGATGGAGCCGGGCGAGAGCCCAGTTGGCTGGGTACCTGGGCGCCTGCCCCTGCATAGCCCACTAGCCGCACCATCCCCAGGCCAGAGGGGAAGGAACCGAAACAAAAGGGGGGGCAGAGAAACGCTTGAAAAGGGAAGTTGCACATGTTCCCCTCTCTCTGATCTGATGGGAATGCACTAGACTGTGAAACTTCCTCCTCCACCTCTTCTCCCGAGCCCCTCCCTCCCTCTTACCCTCCTTCCTCCTCTCTCCTCCCTCCTTTCTCCTCTTTCCTCCTCCTCCCTTCTGCTACTCACTATTCTTGAGCCTGGCAGACAGAGGTCCTGATAGCAGAATGAGGCTGGAATAGCACCATAGGTGCAGCTACCAGCTGGGCCAGCCAAAGGAGAAGGAGAGAAAGTGGGCTCGCAGTTGGCTTTGGACTCCAACCTACCCTCTGTCTGGCCCAGCCTCCTTCCCTTCTATTAGGGAAGTGGAACCACGTCATGTCACAGGGTGTGCCCAGTCCATGTGTGTGGACCAGGTGTGTGCCCAGGTACTGGGGAGAACTGCCAGTCAGAGGTTAGTTCAGGAAGCACCCTGGGCTTCCTGGTGCCCCCCTCGGGCTGTGCTCTGCTCTGGGGAAGGTGTTTGACTTGTTGAAATGCTCTCTCCTTTGAGATGCTGTGCTCTCCCTCCAGGGAGGAGCAGAGGCTGTGCTGCAGAGGCTGGGGCATGCCTCTGGAGGAGCTCTTGGGAACAGGAACGTGCTTCTCCCAGCGAGAGCAGCCATGCCGTCTTGTGAATGTGGTGCCTGGTAGGATACTGCGTCTGTTAGTTACTTCTTCTTGGTGGCTGAAGGAGGTGGTCACCAGCTCTGCCTTAGGGAGGTGCGGAAGCTGGGCTTTGGGGCGTCTCCTTCCCTACCTCCAGAGTTAGATTTCACCTGAGACTGTGGTTTCACTTTTGAGTCCATCTTCACTGAGTCAAGCAGATAATTTAGGAATGACCAGGGAGCAGCGTTGGTTTGCCTTTGGATCTGCATTGGTTTGGACCCGTGAACTCTGTGGTGGGCATTGTGTTTGTGTAATAGACCATTGGTATGCTCATTTTTCCTCTCGTGGAAAGCACTAGCTTCCTTGAAAGCAGTTCAGGGCCATGCCTATCCTTCTGTGCCAGAGCTGAGCCCTTCTACTGGGGGGATGTGGAGGCACCCGAGCCCCAGTCTTCATTCCACTCCTCCTCCTTCCCTTTGCCCTCCACTGTCTTTTGCTGTCCCCCCAGCTTATCCCAGGGGCAGGGTAACCTTGGTGCATCCTCCTATCCAGCCAGCAATCCCGACCAGGGGCCCTGTGCCTGGACTGAGTCTAGGCTTTTTGTCAGTAGTGTTAAGGGATGGACGGAAAACTGAACTTTTAGGAGTGCAGCTGCCTAGGAACATAGACCTCCATACCTCTGACCTAGGGGAAACCAGAAAAACTGATACTGGGTCCACATAGGCTTGGAAGGCTGTTACTTCTTGCGTTGTTACCTGAGTGGCAGTTTGAGGGGCACTGTGGGTTTGGAGGATGTGGTTCCCACACTGGGGCTCAGGGCCTGGGAAATGCAGTGGTCCCTGGGTTCTGAGTCCTCCTTTGAAGGCCACCCTGCCAGAAAGGAAGAGCCTAATGGAGGTTTCTGGGGACTTTGGGCCAGCCAGTAACTCCATGCTCCCTCTTGCCCACCCTTGACCCCTCATGTATATACCCTTCCTTTTGTCACCCTTCCCTCTGATTCACAGCCCCCACCCCGGCAGCTAAAGACAGAATGTCCAGGCTGCTGCCTAGAATGACAGGAAGCTGGGCTGCCCTTTCAGTTTATACATGCAATGGCCTGGGACTGTCTCTTGAGGGCAAGACATTCCCCTTTTACAAAAGAGCCTTCCCCAGGCCCCTCTCTTACCAAGATGAGCTCTTCCTTACTGCCAGGAGCCCTGAAATCAGCATTCCCAGAGGAAAGAAGATGGCCATCTGGGCTTGGCTTCCGGCTCCCCCCATCTGGCTGGAACACACATCAGTCACGTAAGTAGCTGTGACTCAGCACCCAGCGCTGCCTTGGCAGAACCTTCCCACGTTCTGGATTTGCACACAGTGTGGTAGCGCAGCACAAGCAAGCAGGGTTAGGCAACTGGGGGCCAGTGTCTGTTTGTTCAGTGGGTTTGCTTGTAGATTTCAGAAACGAGAATTCCTTCACCTTCCCATTTTCTTCCAGTGTTATTTTTTACGTACCATGCTAGGCTTTAAAGACAAAGCATCATTTACAGAATGAAGCAGAAGCTGTCTTTGCATCTCCAAACTGTTTTTAACCAACAGCCTATAGATTGTATTTAACCCTCAGATGTGTTTGACCTGCACGGGTTTTGGTTTTGGTTTTGGTTTTGGTTTGAGACAGGGTTTCACTCTGTAGCCCAGGCCGGAGTACAGTGGCACAGTATCAGCTTGCTGCAACCTCTGCCTGCCAGGCTCAAGCAGTTCTCATGCCTCAACCTCCTGAGTAGCTGGGACTACAGGTGTGTGCCATCACACCTGGCTAGGGTTATTTTAATGTATCTGATTTTGCATGCATTTAGACAAAGTACGGCCTCTCCAGGACACTGTATTTCTGCTGCCTGCTGTTACCACTTCTCTGTCTCAGGTTTCCTGCCTGAGCCCACTGAGCAGCCTACCTCAGCCTCCTCTCTTTACATGTGAAGACACTGAGGCCCATTCAGGGCAAGTGGCAGGTCCCTGTTCTCAGAGTTGGGGCCAAGCAGGTATTAAAACCATTGTGTTCTGATTCTCTGTGTGCCCAGGCAGATGAATGCCCTGGTGTGAGGTGGAGAAACCTCCAGGTAGAATGTGGGGACAGAAGTGGACCAGGCTGGAGTATAGCTCCCACACCTTTTCCCTGCATGGCAGCACTCACAAGACTGACATACCCACCCTTCTGGGTGGGTGGTTTTCCTCCCCAGACAGCCATGCCAACGCTTTCACCCTCGGCCGGTTTGTTTGGAGTCATTAGGCTGAGGTGGGTAAAACCCGTCACCCTCCTTGGATGGCAGCAGGCCGGGGTTTTCACGGGCTGCCTTCTTACAGGTGTAGGTGGCCTTCAGGCATGGTACCAAGGAGAGCAAGCCCCTTCCAGCCCTTGTCAAACTAACTGGCTGCTTCCTAGCAGGGAACAGCCACCAGCTTGCTTCAGCGAAGAGTCATTGCTCAGCTAACTCTGAGAGGAGAAAACTGGTTCTATTGGGAGGGCTGAGACCTGAAGGACCCCTTTTAACCAGTGGAATTGGAAAGGCAAAGGATTTCAATACTAACGTGATTTTTTCTCCACTTCTTTTAGAGTGTTTAATTAAAGTGATGCATTGTTAATGGCTTCTTATCTCTTCTTCCAGAGAGTTAAGAGTTAAATTTTAGAATCCAGGAGTGGGGACCCAGACTCTGGCTTCTGTTAATTCCCTCAGTGGCAGTGGCCCCCTGCTATGCACAGCCCCTCTGCTGGACTCCGAATGGTCCCTTACGGGTAGCAGGAGAGACGTTAAATAATCACACTGATGACCAAGTGAGATAAGTGGCTACTGAAGGAAAGAACTTGAGGCTGGCGAGGACCACTTAACCTTCTAGCAAGCCGGGCTAGACTCAGGGAGGCTTTCCTGAGCTGAGGGGAGGATGACTGAAGTTCCCTGGAGTGGTGGGGGGTGGGGGCGGGGCTGAGGGGTGGTAGCTAAGGGAGGGTGAAGGAGAATATTCCAGAAGAGACAACAGCTTAAGCAGGGCCTTGCGATGGAGGGAGGTGCTTTCTGATCACCGCGGAACACCTGTGTGAGGGCTTATAGGAGGGGGTTTGTGGATACTGGTAACTAGAAGTTGATAAGGAAGAGTGGCTAAAATGAAAAGCGGAAAAGTGAGAATCTCATCAAATCCCCTCATTTTACAGGATTTGGACTCCCAGTAATAACTGTCCTTAAACACTCACTCCTGACCTTACAACCAGGCTGTTACCTGGTTAACAAGCCCCAGGTGTTGGCTGCAGTTGTCATCAGTGAGAGCCCTTGTGTGCATATCTGCCCCGGCTCTCCCACCTGTGACTGAGGCTGGCAAGTCCCACCATGGGCCGTAGAGCCTAGTGCTGGTGACAGAATCGCTTGTTGCAGGTTCATCTTTGGCGTCTTTCCCACAGCCACAGCCATGCTGGGGAAAGACAGCAGAGGAGCTAGAGGAGCAGGAGAACAAAACAAGCTGCCCCAGACCACCCAGCCTTCGCAGAACCCAGATCGTGCTCCTGTCTCCACCTAAGTATAACGTGTTATGTAGTCAGTATGATCCCAATCAGTGCAGAAGTATCACCTAGGAATTTCCTGCCCCACCCACCCTGTTTTGTTCTTAATGAAGTTCAAGAACAAAATGAGATGATAGTCAAGTTATGGAGCAGGCTGCAGTGGGTACAAGGGTGGAAACGCAGTCTTTGGAGTTAGACCTGGGATCTGCATTTATTGGTTGTGTGACTGCAGACAAGTTATTTAGCCTCATTAAGGATGAATTTCTTCTGCAAAAATTGGAATAATATCTGCCCCATACGACTGTTGTGAGAATTAAATATCACAACTTTTGATGTTCAAATTCTATTTCTTACTTCTCCTTCTAGCAACACATACTGTTAGTGCCAGGAACCATAAAAATTATAAGCCTGTATCTGGAGGCCGGAATAATTGGTAGGGAACCTAAAATACACAGTTTCTACCCTGTCTCTTTTCTCTTGGTTATGGTATCAGAGGAAATACACGTATTTTCTTAGCTTCAGACAACCAAAAAAGATGATGCCGTAAGGAGATGGGAAATCTAATTTGGAATACAGTGTGCAAATCTTATTTTCAAGCAGAGTTTGAAAATAAAACTCAATTCTTATGTTAGAGGATTATCTGCTTAATACAATTATAGGGTGCCAGTTTAAGTCACATCAGAGGTTAAATAAGATTGCAGATTAACGGGGTCATATTTGAATGTTCTGATACTTACATAAGAGGTGGGAAGGAGGAACGCATGCTCTTCTCAAATAAGACACATAGAAGAGTTGCCCTGGCCCAGGTGGAAACTCACCTTTGTGTAGCAGCTGGACCTTCACTCCACAGGCAGATAGGGTGCTTGTGTCCTGATGAAGTAAGAGAATATATCTGGAAACACTTTGTATACTGTGAAATACTATACAAATGCAGGGAAGTATGAATGTAAATATTAATGTATTTTAATGATAATTTTGGCTATTTCATCATATATAATAACTTATGGTGACTGGTATGAAGTTAAATAGAATTAACCTAGAATTAATGAGTTTTGTATTGCTCTCATCTATTTGAAGCATCAGCTGTGACTTTCATGTTGCTTTGCGCAGCACTGTGTAACCTCCTTTGTGCCTTTCCCATGGAGCACTGTGTCATATCACAAGTAGAACTGCAAGAAGACATTTCTCCTCAGGGCAGAGGCTGGGTCTTCCGATTGAATCTCCCTTCTTTCTTCATTGAGATCCTCTTCTTCTGGAAGCTGGTTTCACATGGTGGCTTAGATTTTTCCATCTTTGTATCTAGCACCATTTGAAATCAGTGTTTTAGGAGTAAGAATTGCAGCACAGCCAAGGGTGGACTGCAGAGGAACTGCTGCTCATGGGACTGGCTCCTCTCCTCCTGCCACTTGAGTCTGTTCGAGAAGTCCAGGGAAGAACTTGAAGAGCAAAATACACTCTTGAGTTTGTTGGGTTTTGGGAGAAGTGACAGTAGGGAAGGGGGTTGTGTTTAAAATAAACACAGTGGCTTGAGCAGGGGCAGAGGTTGTGATGCTATTTCTGTTGACTCCTAGCAGCCGTTACCAGCATGAATGTGTTGGTAGGGCCTTTGAGTGTGGCAGTTGTCATACTCTGTTGGATAACAATGTATTGGGTATTGGTTGTCATGGGGCAGGGGAGAGGGCAGTACACCTGGAGGACCATTTTGTCCACATCAGCACCGTCAGTCTGCTCTTAGAGGATGCCCTGGAGTATTCCCCGTCAGTTGCGGGGCACCCGAAATCAGACTTGCCACCTGGACTGTCGAGGTGCAGACCCTGGGAGCACCACTGGCCCATCTCTTACACAGGCTGACCGATTTCTCCTGGTGTTCAGAGTCTGTTTTTGTCTAGCACCATTTGAAATCGGTTATGATGTAGGGGGAAAAGCAGCAGCCTCGAAGTCTCATGCCAAGTCTGGGCGGCAGCAGCCTGTGGTTTCCTGGAAGATGGATGGGCAGAGCATGGGGAAGGAAGATCATGTTTTTCCCTACTAACTTCTTTAACTGCATGTATGATACGTTATTGCAGAGGTAAGAGATAGTTTAATGGATTTTAAAAAACAAATTACTATAATTTATCTGATGTTCTCAGTTGCATTTTGCTGAAATGTAGTACTGCACTAAATTCTATAAATTGATTGCTGTTGAATTATCTTTCTGTTGAGAAGAGTCTATTCATGCATCCTGACCTTAATAAATACTATGTTCAGTTGATCATGTCTGTGTTTTTCATCTATTATTTCCCATTCATAATTCTGTGATGATAAGAAGTGGGTCCTGAAAAATTAATTTGCTATGCAGATCTTGCCTACTTCATAAAGAATTCAAAGTAGGTTACAGCCAGACAGACATTAAAAATGAAACCCATTAAGGCAAGAATGAAATTCTGTGAGCCAAGAAATGAAATGAGAGAACAGATTAGGGAAGAGAAGAAATGTTGAAGATCAAGGCTGAGGGATGCTCCCTACTGAATGGGAAAATTGTCCTTGGTTCCCCATGGGCTGTAGACACAGCCCTTCTGCCAGCAACTGTTCCTGCAAGGAACTTATGCTCAACTGAACATACTGTCACATGGTTCCTTGGAGGGGCACAGACTGATTTCACTTGTTTTATAAAAGATTGAGTGATACTTTTGACTGTTAGTTTATGTCAACACTTGAAAACAAGGTGAGCCAGTTTTTTTTGTTTCTGTTTTTGTTTGTTTCTTTGTTTTAGACGGAGTCTCACCCTGTCACCTAGGCTGGAATGCAATGGCATGATCTCTGCTCACTGCAACCTCCGCCTCCCAGGTTCAGGCAGTTCTCCTGCCTCAGCCTTCCGAGTAGCTGGGATTACAGGCATGCGCCTCCATGCCCAGCTAATTTTTGTATTTTTAGTAGAGACGGAGTTTCACAATGTTGGCCAGGCTGGTCTCGAATCCTGACCCCGTGATCTACCCGCCCCAGCCTCCCAAAGTGCTGGGATTACAAGTGTGAGCCACCGCACTGGGCCCAGTGAGCCAGTTTTGTAAAGCTATTCAGAGATCAGCCAGATTTGACTTGATAGGGGATCAAGCTTGTAGGATTTTCAGGAAGGCAGGCTGTGGCCCCTTGATCAGGCTTTTTGCACAGGAGGTGCATGACTATGAACTACCTGCAGTACAACTCTTTTAAAGCCAGTGGCTTGCAGTAAATCATGGCAAATCAGCCACCTAGGAAGCCATTTCTAAGCCCAACCCCCTGCCACAGTCTTCCCCCAGATGGCTGCCCTGCCCAGTGGGCTGAGAGTGGGGGGCGGAAGTAGCATTTGCTGGCAACACTTGCCAGTACATGTGTTGCACCCCCTCACTGCAGCTGCAGTGCTATTTCAGGCTGTTGATGGAAGAACCCATGTTCTAATCCCCAGGATGTGGTGGTGGGAAGACCCTAAGTGGTGGTGTTAAGACCCTAAGTTACATTGTTTTATTCACTTCCCACCGAGATAGGCTACAATAGTATTAAATACCTATAGGTTAGACATCTTTGGGGTCTGTTGTACTACCTACCAATTAAACAGTTTTTGATCCACCCACCACACTCAAAGCTCCAGCCTAGGTGTTGCAAATACAAACAAGTAAAACAGATTTTTGCTCTCAGGAGGCCCTGATTCCAGTCCTCAAATGAGTAAGTGCGAAATCGAATTCAGCATCAAAGCACAAAAACAATGTTTTGAGACGTCTTTTCTATAAAAGCAGTTTATGTTACACTCATTGAATGCTTAAATAGTGCCACATTGCTAAGTCATGAGAAGCAAAATGTAACTGGGATGCCTCTCAAACAGGATTGTTTTGTTTTATTCATTTGGATGCAGACAGCTCTTTACCTAAAATTGCCATTCTGAGGTGTTTTTGCACAATCAGTTAGTAATTATGTAGAATGTTTCTTCCAGAGATAACATCTTGAATCAGGTTTATGAAGCCATGCTATCAACCTAGGTAGAAAACGCTTTGTAGTACATGGGTCCTGCTTATCTAAATTTTACCAGATTTTTTAACCGTAAATTTATAAGCGGGTCTTGGTGAATATATAATGAAAAAAATTATTGAGTGGGGAGGCTTATCAGACTGACAGCACCTTCAAGCCTCATGCAAGTTGGACTGGCAAATCCCACCTGTGGAAGTAAACACTAATGAGTCCTTCATAAACATGGATGAGACAAGTCAAATATTTGGCCAATTTAGGCGAAACAGAAATAAGTCTAGAACTGGATAATTCTTTGTGTAAGAGACTGACCCAGACCTTCACTTTGAGAAGCTGGCGTGTAGGTTCAGGAGAGTACCTGGCAGACTAGTGTGTCCATACATCGATGGAACTTGAGAGTTTTCCTTGAACACAAAAGTTGTACTTTTGAGTTTATTCTAGTATGATGGTGCCCTACCCTATCTTCCTGTTCAGTTCACCCAAAGAGTCTTTAAATTAGTGTTCCCTGGGTCCCATCCCTACAATCTCGGGTTTTGGCTGGTCTGGGAATGGGCCTGGACATCACTGTTGTTTTAAACAAGTTGAGAGCCTCTCTTCTGTGGTCTTGTTCCTAAAATGCTTTACTACTTAGTGTGGTCTGAGGGCCCCCAGCACTGGTGTGTTAGTTTCCTGTGGCTCCCCTAAAAAATTACCACAAACCTGGTGTCTTAAAACAACACACATGTATTCGTACAGTTACAGATGTCAGAAGCCTGCAGTCAGCTCACTGGACTGCAAGGGCCGCCCTCCCTCTCAGAAGCGCCAGGAGAGAGCAGGTTTTCTGGTCTTCTTCAGCTGCTAGAGCTGCATTCTTTGGCTTGCACCCCCTTCCTCCGTCTTCCAAACCAGCAGGGCAGCCTTGTGCTTCAGCGTCCACATTGTCTTCTGGCACAGTCAAATCTCCCCCTGCCTCCCTCTTAGAAGGACCCTTGTGATTACATTTAGGGCCCCACCTGGATAATCCAGGATAATCTCCCTATTTCAATTTTCTTAATCTCATCTGTACAGACCGTTTTGCCATATAAAGTAACATTCACAGGTTCCAGGTCTTAGGACCTGGATATCTTTAGAGGCCGTTAATATAGCCCACTACAAACAGCAGTTCTTAGGAACTCATTAGAAATGCAGACCTCAGGCCCCAACCGATCGATACCTTTTGAATCTTCTGATTCTAATTTCTGTTAAGAAGATCACCATGTAACCAGCTAGCACACTAAGATTTCAGAAGCATGATGCTATGGGAACCTAACCAAAGAATTCTCTAATCACTGAGTCCCAACTTAAATACAAATTTACAGACTATTTTTCCTAGGAACTCTTTCAGGTGAAGTATGTTAATCAGAAGATAGATAATTTTCCTGAACGCCATTCTGAAGTGCTTCTCCAAGCGTTTGTTTCTGAATTCTCTCTCAATGAAGCCACAAGCCCCAAACGCCAGGATAGTGGGGCTCCTGTTTACAGTAGTTTAGCACAGGGTTTGCCACTGCACCATATTATAATAGTGTGGGTTTTTAAAAAGCTACATGAGAGACGTAAATCTTATAAAGGAAGGTGGAGTCTCCTAACATCAGTTTTACTACCTCTGTACAGGTTTCCCTGGGTTATGTACTTTCAAGTCAGGAATCAGGACGGGTGGCTTTTTCAAATGTTATCTATACTTGTGGCAATTGGTTTACATTCTGCTGGTATGTGAGAGGGAAGGAAAAATTGTTTATTGACCACAGATCCACAATATTATACTTGTCCTATACTTAAGCAATAAGGGACAGCATTTAAAACTCTTTTAAAAATGTTAATTTTGGCTTGGCGTGGTGGCTGATGCCTGTAACCCCAGTAATTTGGAACACTGAGGCAGGCAGATTGCTTGAGGCCAGGAGTTCAAGACTAGCTTGGGCAAGATGCGAAAGCCGTTGGGGAAGCTAAGTTGGGAGGATCCCTTGAACCCAGGAGGTTGAGACTGCAGTGAGCTGTGATTGAGCCACTGAGCTCCAGCCTGGGTGACAGAGCGAGATCCTGTGTCAAATAAAAAATAATTTTGATCTCACAGAAGAAGAAGAGGGCTAGTCTTATACCATATCCCAAATGAAGTTTAAAATGTCTTCTGGGGAATCACAGCAATGACGGAAACTTCTGAAAAGTGACTTAAGTTTGAGCTGGTAAGGAAGGGATTGCCAAATGCCGTAACAGTCCACAGGAGGGCAGCAGTGCTCCGATTTACAAAGGATCAGTCATATTAATGTAACCTTTTCTGAGTGAGCCTGGATATTCTGATGAGAACAGTGTAGTCCAGGAAAAAAAAAAATCCGTATGTACAATCACTCAATTTTGAATCATTTCTGGAAGTTATTAGACTCCATGTTAAATCCTACTCAAGTACAAGTATGCAAAATTTAAAAATACGCAGAAAAGCTCATTCGTGGTTAAAATGTTAGCTGAAAGACATTACTAAGTTTTAGAATAACACAGAGTTGCCTGTTTCCCACAAACCCTAAAATCTACTTTAACACCACAAATTCATATTCCTTCTAATCTCAAGTCCCTTCAGCATTCTTCCGGATTTATTGTTAGTTACCTTACAAAGTAACTAACTCTCCCCATGTATTTTATGCCAATTTAAAAAATACATTACAGTCTCAAGGTCACATAAGATTTTCTAAAATGCTCTATTCATAGTCAGTATAATTTTCAGGCCGGGTGCAGTGGCTTACGCCTGTAATCCCAGCACTTTGGGAGGCCGAGGTGGGCGGATCACCTGAGGTCGGGAGTTCAAGACCAGCCAGATCAACATGGAGAAATCCCATCTCTACTAAAAATACAAAATTAGCCAGATGTGGTGGCGCATGCCTATCATCCCAGCTACTCAGGAGGCTGAGTCAGGAGAATCACTTGAACCCGGGAGGCAGAGGTTGCAGTGAGCCAAGATCGTGCCATTGCACTCCAGCCTCAAAAAATATATATACATATATATGTATATATACACATATATATACATATATAATTTTCACCTAGTGTTTTATTAAACAGATTGTTTCAGTATTTTTATATTTGACAGATAGCGTTGTTCAGTTAGCCAAACGACAAAACCTTAAGTCTTCAATGAAATTTTCTGATTTAATAGGCTGAATTAAGAAAGCCATAATTTTCTTCTATAAGCCTTTAACTTCTATCTTTAAAAGTTTATATAGAAAAATTGACTGTGGGGCTTGAGATTTACTAATGCATGGGTTTTCAACCTTAGATGCACATTGGAATCATTTAGGATGCTTGAAAATCCCTACAGCCAAACCACATCCCAGATCAATTACACTGGAAATATCTAGGGATGGGACCCAGGTGTCCGTAAATCTCCCCCAGTGATTGCAATGTGCAGCCACGGTTGAGAAACACTGAAGCCTGCTCTGAGAAATTTAGCAATCCGACTGAAATCTGCAGAGAAAGCAACAATGATTTTTGCAGAAACAACCAAATCCTACTAGTTACATAAATTTTATATTTTGTTGGGACTTGGGTTTTTATTTAGCTCTACATATGCGTTCATGGGATGTAGAAGATATATCTTCTACTGGACACATGTATATATAGATGCTTAAATGTGGCTATCCCAAGGTTAGGTAATAATAAAGACTATAAGAGCTGGGCAGAAATCAGGCACAGTTTCATGGAAGGGTAATATCTGAGCTGGGCCTTGGAAGATGCATAGGATCTCAACAGGACAGTGTGTTTCAAGCTACAGTGAACTAGGAATACAGCAGAAAGCACAGGGGAAATGGTCAGGCTTGACTAAGAGTAGGTTATTTGAAGAAGGGCGATAGAAAAGGCTTGGGGAAGAAAGTTGGGATTTAATTGTAAAAGGTCTTCAAGTATCAGGCTAAGAAATGTGGACTTCATCCAGTAGGTAATGTGATGTCACTGGATACCTCTGTGCAGTATCTATGTGATGGGTTAGGAGTGGAGAAGCCTGGGGATACTTAAGGGTCTGAGCTAGGAGGGACAGGATGAATGGCGGTGGGAGTGGAATGGTTAGAAGACGGCCCCAATTAGAAACATACTTCGATTTGAGACAGAACCCAAATAACACATCATCATGAAACGTCTCCAAATGTACAATTTTATTTTAACAGATTTCAAGAGTCAATTTTTTAAAAAGTGAGCAATAAAGAACTTCTATAAGTGAGACTTCTCATTTTATAGCAAATACATTTTTGCAGCTTAAAAAATTTTCTTAAATTCATATACACTTCTTCCTGTCATTTAAACAAACTTCCAGAGAAAACTGATCTCCATATATTTAAGTAACAAATTTGACAAAATACATATTTATACATAGATCTCTAATATAAACATTAAATTTGAAAAATCAAATGTGAAGCAGAAACCGCTATACAAGTATATTGTATAATATTTATTTTATACATTAAAGTATTTGAATATACTTCAATTAGGTTTTAAAAAAACACCATTCCTTGCTTCTAAGTAATTGCGACATTTTTGAAAAGCATGTGACATGGGTATAAACTTCAACTCTGTGCTTACTTCAGAATTCTTGTTTGTTCTCCTCAAACTTTTATCTTCCTAAAGCATCTCGCCAGAGATTACAAAGGAAAGGAACATGTACAGAGCACTATAAACATGTCTTGGACAGTAAAACAGTATTTATTCTTCTACACTCTTGATTCTCCAATCATATCTTCCTGAAGGCAACGTTTCTTTGGCCCAGTTTGTGCAACTAAACATAAAATTTCAAAACACAACTTTTAACAGTGTGATCTGAATTGGGAGTGGCAGTCCCTGCTTTTCGCCCACTGGCTTCTTTGAAAGAAACTGCTTGGCTAAGGGACTCAGTAGAGGGCTGAGATCTGCCTGAGTATAAAGTGCTACCTGAGTTATATTTACTTTTTTCATTCCTTGGTACAATCAACAGCAAATAGACAAAGTGAAGTTACCTTCTTGAGATACATGGCTTACTTTGTACTCTGCCTTTTAGGAGATGAGGTAAGACACATACATAGGTAAGAGGCTTCTACTAGCCAAGGCAATGTAAATGGACTAAGATTCTCACATGACTTGAGGTTATCTCATGAATTTATTCTCTTCAAAACCACCTACTTTTAGATGGCATGTTTAACACCTCTCTTTATTTAAGGAGGGAAAGAAAAACACATGTAACCAGAATTCAGAGTGGGTTACTCAACCTAAGAGAACATATGGAGTTCTCTTTGGGAAAACCACAAGGCTACAGTGTTCACTTCACACCATGAAGTGGCACTCCTGTTACGGCTGTCAGAGTCCTCTCACTTCTTATGAAAGGATGCATCTGATTCTGAAATTACTGATATATGCGATCAGTTAGGGATGTTTTAAAAAGTGAAAACAAATGCCACACATACACTTTCTAGCTTTCTGAAATCACCAAACACATTACAAAAAATAGATAATTTACCCTATTAACTTTTAGAGAATTTTCCAATAATATTCTTGGTTAAGGAAGTCAAGCTTGTGCATATTCCCAATTTTCAGTGTTCTTGTTTTTAATGCACAAGAGCCAAAGTAGTATACACATATTCGTAAGGGCTTTTTACAACGAACGATATGTAAAATACATTCTATAGTTGGTGAAAGAATGAATCTTAAGAGTTGGCATTAATCTTTGAACAAAAAAGATTTCAAAGCCACTTTCTTTACAAAGAAAATATAATTTCATTTTGAACTATATTTCTTTAATTTTGCCAATTTTATAAAATACAGCACATCCCTGCTTTAATACAACCAGGCATGCTGTGCTGACTCGGTCCAATAAATCTAAGTGTTATTTAAGGGAAAACAGGCAATCTGTTCATACCCAAATTCATACAAGTTTCAAAGAAGCATCAAAGCATGCTACCTACATTCAAGCCACATTGGAATGTTAGTTAAGCCACAGTTGCATTCATGAGAGTGAAACTAGAGAATAACAACTGGGTATCTGAAGATTTTAATAGAGGTCAAAAGATGAACTAGCAAACGAGGTTGTGGAATCCACTCAGCCTCTCTGCTCTGCTGGAGCGGTTGATTTCATCTGGTAAGTGGCATATTCAGGTCCACCATCTGCTTTCCTGCAAACCAAGGTATAAAGATCGTGTCAAAGATAAATATAATTAAGTACAGAAATTAAATTCCAGAAGCCTATTCAGAAAATGAACAATTAAAAAAATACTTTATACTACTGAGTCGCTAACCTGGGAAATAAATTATTCTTTTAAAATAATTTCAAATGTTCAACTGGTCTCACTGTAAAAAAAAAAAAAAAACTTTCCTTTGTCCCAGTCTTATATTTCTGATCCCCTCCAAAACAAGAAATAGAGCAGTAGCATACAAAGTACTTAGTAACTATGTCCTCATTTTGATGTAGGGTCAATGGGAAAGACTGGAGACAAACGCATGCTTTCCTGATCCCTCCATTTTAAAGCTGTAGCTCTGGCACAGAACCTTCAAAAAGATAGTGGTTTTAACTGTTCAAGTATGTGATGCCTCATCTACCCCTCACTGTCAAGAAAATCATGTATTCCACTAAGAGTCTCCTAAATAACAAAAGTTTATGTCACACTTTTAGTATAACAATAGACATCTTTGTAAAACCTATTATTCTAGTCTAGTGCTGGCCAAAGATAGATGATGCCAGTCATACATGTAATTAAAAATTTTCCAGAAGCCACTTTTAAAAACACAAATAGAAAAAATAATTTCATTTTCTTTAACCCAGTATAAGCAAAATATTGGGATGTATTTTACATTTTTTTGCGCTTAGTCTTTGAAATCCAGTGTGTGTTTGACACTTGCAGCATACCTGACATTGGGCTAGCCACTTTGGAAGTCCTTAGCAGTCACACATGGCTACTGAATACTGAATTGGACAGCACAGCTCTGGTCCCTCCCTGCCTTAGTAAATTGACTTTAATAGAAAAATGAAAACCAAATTTGAACCAGTCATTCTTTACTAGTATGTGTGCCACAGCAAACACATTGCCTTTCCAATGTCACAGCTAAGCATGTTAATTTTGGATACTTTAATAACCCATGTATGCCTAGTGTTCCATTATTGGAACACTAAGCATGTGGAATTTATCTCCTACTGCTCAAGGTCATCGCCAGGGTCTGACGGCAAAAATTTAAAAACTTGCAACCTCAGGCATAAATGGGTTTGTTCCTCTTTCTTGGGGAGGCCATCATTATGGTTCTCCACTGTATCATTACTATACTTACAATATTGCAGTTCCCTAAGGACTGTTGTGATGACAGACTTAATGGTTTGGCCTGTCACTGAATTCTCCAAGACCACTATATTTTTCTTTTCTTTCCTTTTCTTTTTTTTGAGACAGACTCTTGCTCTGTCGCCCAGGCTGGAGTGCAGTGTGGTGTGATCTTGGCTCAATGCAACCTCCTCCTCCCAGGTTCAAGCAATTCATGTGCCTTAGCCTCCTGAGTAGCTGGGATTACAGGCATACACCACCATGCCCAGCTAACTTTTGTATTTTTAGTAGAGACAGGGTTTCACCATATTGGCCAATCTGGTCCGCCTGCCTCGGCCTCCCAAAGTGCTGGGATTATAGGTGTGAGCCACCGCACCCAGCCACCACTATATTTTTCTAAGTAAATATTTTTTTCCCATAGTAGTAGAATCTGTTTCTTTAAATACAATTTTAAATAGAAACCCAATCTATGCCAAAAATAAAAGGCATTAACATAAATTTAAAGAAACATTTATTGGATATAACAATGAAACTATTTTGAAGATAGCAAAATATTAACTACTGCATTCATTCAATTATCTTCAAATGTTTACAGATACCCTGAAGCTCAGAGAGTCTAAAAACTATTTTCGTAGTTGGCTTTAGCCTCAAAAGTGTCCTAAGAGACTAAGAAAATACAGTAGGCTTCCCTTGTCCACGGTTTCACTGTGCATGGTTTCAGTTACCCATAATCAAATACAGTCAAAAAATATTAAATGGAAAATTACAGAACTATATTTTAGATTGTGTGCCATTCTCAGTATCATGATGAAATCTCACACTGTCCCACTCCGTCCCTCCCAGATATAAATCATCCCTTCGTCCAGCATACCCACGCTGTGGACACTATGTGCCTGTTATTCAATAGCTGTCTTCGTTATCAGATTGACTGTCACAGTATCACAGTACCTGTGGTTAGGTAACCCTTATTTTACTTAGTG
This sequence comes from Papio anubis, assembly GCF_008728515.1. Lineage (NCBI taxonomy): Eukaryota > Metazoa > Chordata > Mammalia > Primates > Cercopithecidae > Papio > Papio anubis. Next base: position 60,074 of record NW_022159822.1, on the reverse strand, counting down.
GCCCCAGAGCACAACAGTAGTGATGCTGGCATATTTTTATAATTGTTTGATATTAGTTATTGCTGTTAATCTCCTACTGTGCCTCATTTATAAATTAAACGATCATAGGTATATATGTACAAGAGAAAACAGTATATATAAGGTTTAGTACTATCCCAGGTTTCAGGCAACCACTAGAGATATCCCCCCATGGATAAGGAGGAACTACTGTACATAGGACTGGGTAGGCCCAGACTGCCAATTCTGGTTAGTATGTTTTATCTTTATGTTTATGCTTTCCCCGTGATCAAAGACACCACTTTGCTTTTACTAAGAAATTGTCCTTCCAACTGGCCTTTGTAGATCCTGCTCCCAAACTTTTGATTATAACCTAGGGTAGGGCCCTCACATTATAAGACGTGGGATGCGTATCTCCCTCTCTTCCCAGCTCTGCAGACACACATTCTAGCACAAACAGAGGAATAGTTCCAATTCAGTTCGAAGACAGAAGGTGGACAGGGTCCAAGGGGTTAAGGCAATACAATCCATTTGAGGACTTTTTTGTTTCCTTTTATATGCTAAAAATATCCCAGCCCAGGGAAACTGATAAAATATCTTTACAGAGTTATTTATATGTTGGAATTGAATAAATTTACAAAACTAAGTAAACTATATTTTGGTTTCTATAAAAGGGCATTTTTCTTCCTTGTACTTAAAATGAGTTGACTCTGTGGTTATTTCCCAGTGGGCTCACACATTCTTACTTTTGGATTCACAGCTGTTTCACAAGGTAGAAGTGAGATAGTCTGATAAAAGGACTAGGGGAACATAACTCTATTTAAAGCCTACGTCAAAGCAAAAGCCTGTCAGTACACATTATGTTTTCAAAGGGAATGGTATAAGAAAACATCAATGTAGCAAAGGGAACAGGAATGTAAATTTCCTCTTTGATATTTACTGCCAATATCTCTTTGCTCAGGTTATTGGTATCTATATATCCACTGAGTATTTTTCAAAAGCAAGGACATCTGAAAATAAACAACAGAAAACAAATACCTTTTAATGATAAAAGCAAACCTCTCATCTCTTCTTCTCAGAGAGAAGTAAATTTTACTTCTCTGTGGTTCTCATCAGTTAGGTATGTGCTGAACAGAGGAAGGGAAAAGGGCTGAATAAAGTAGTGACTTCAAACCAAAAAGAAACAAGAGTAGCATAACAAGTGGAATAAAATCCAGTGTAAGAGAATAGCAGGAAAGCTGAGAATTAGGTTCATAACTTAAGACATTCTCATTCTCACTGAAGGACTGGAAACATGAATTTTGTGCTAGAAGCTACTTGAACTTTGAAGTCATATAGATCATCCAGCAGATAAACAGACTGGAAATTCCTGTTTAATATGTTTATCTTTGAAGCTATTTTGCATGAAGTGAATCATGTCAAAATGTTTTCAAGGAATAACAGATTGTTGGGGAGAAATGGTACTGGTCTCTAGCACCCTTGAATTTTTTTTTTTTTTTCAAGAGACAGCATCTCACTATGTTGCCCAGGCTGGTCTCAAACTCCTGAGCTCAAGCCATCGGCCTGCCTCAGCCTCACAAAGTTGCTGGGATTACAGGTGTGAGCCACCAAACCTGGCCTAACACCCTCAATTTTGAGGGAATACATTGAGTATGTATCAAATCCATGTAATATTATCTTAGAAATCAACTTTATGACGTCATGTATTTTCAGATTTCTCTGGACTTTTGCATTAAGAAGTTTCTTCTTGTGGCACATCTGTTTTCAACAGATGAGGGGATAGCCTTGCAAAACTTCATATTACATGGCGTCTCATATTTCTGAGATGGATCTAATTTTGTATAGATGCTTTCTAAACTAATTACAAAACATTTTTGTAGTTGCTCAAAAATTTTTGAAGGGTTAAATGCTCAAGAATTTGAGGGCCAACTAGAAAAACATTTAAGTTAATTTGATCCCTTTTTTTGCCCCATGTCACTATATGCCCCAATTACCTGAATTGACTGCTATTTTTAATAAAGTAATTGCATCAGTCAATATTAATGTAACATTAAAAGTCAGTTTAGGTTATACAAAATAATGAATACCATTAATGGAAAAAAGGAAAAACTATTTGTCACAGGTAATAAATATATACATTATGCAAATAACTTTCACTAACTTAGCCAAACTGTCACTTATCCAGGGATGCTTAGAGTTTTTAAAAAAAATGCATTTAAAAAAATCATTACAAGTAATGAAAATATTTATGTAAACAAAAGGCATCTCTTGTTCAGAAGCACAGTCATGCCATGCAATACAGGACTCAAGCAGTAGCAAAGACAGAGCTGTGGTTCCAAGACTAAAAAGTATGGTAGAAGAATTAGTAAAGAAAGGAAATGTGAATGGAAAGGGAAGGGAAGGAGCACGTGGATGGGACTGTTTCGGACCCATCGGTATCCTATACTGTTCTTAGCTGAGAGCTACGAAACATAAAAGTGGCAGAATAATCTTTTGGCCATTTTTCATCAAGTAATGTAAATGATGTTGGATCATCCAACATCTTAAAATGACTATTAACACTGTTTTTGTATTTTGAGGTGAAGGCTGCAGAAGAGTAATTATGTTCCCAAATCATCATAAATACCAGTTTACAACAAATACACTTTGGGCCAGGCCTTAGCAGCAATTTGGGATTATTTGTGTCTGCTAGCCTGCCTCCAGTTACTCCCGAAGTGGAGAAGTAACTCCAGACATTTTATAGTCTTTATAAGAAGTTTCTAAGGCCACAACAGCCAATCTGGGGGGACAAGATTATGGACATTAAACAGTGCAAAGAAAATAATGGAAATCTTTATGTTTTTTAAGAGTTAAAAAAGGTAAGAAAAGCCAACTACTATATATTACCCCATAGCCTTTTTTTAAGGATACATATGGATGAGGAATCTTAAAAACTTCAATTATCTTAAATATTAGAAACATTTGCCAATAAGCTTCATAGTGTTTCTTCAGACTTCAACACATCAGTAGTGGCCAACACCCGGGTCAGTGTAGACCAGGCACAACAGCAGCATCAGTACTGGGAGCTCACTAGACAGGCAGGGTCTCAGGCTCCACTCCAAACCCAATGAATCAGAATCTGTACTTTAACAGATTTCCAGGTGATTAATGTGCACATTAAAGTCAGAGAAGCATTGCTCTAGACTCTGAAGAAAGATAAACCACCCTCACATTCAATTCAGCTATCAAAATAACATGGAACTACAAAATAATAGATCCATAAAGAGAGCCCAGCTTTGGATTCGGCCATTACATATTATGCTGAATTTCCAGTCGGATATGTTCCTGTCATAAAAAGGGCAACATCTATTCTAAGAGATTCCCGTGCAGTTTATATTTTAAAGTTCAAAGGCAATTATGAGTTTCCTCTCTCACACCATTTTTTGGACTATTTTTCCTCAAGTTGTGCTACTATTTACAGGATTAATTATGTTGCATTGGCTCAAGATACCATACCTTCCCAAAATATTTTAAAATTTTAATGATGGCAATTGTTGATTGGACCCTATGCTGTAAAATAATGGGCTTTTAAAAAATCACTGGACAAATTAATTTTGGCATCTCAGTTCACTATTGCTACTGAACCTTTAATTTGGGAGTGTAATAGATAAGTATTTAGCTTTAAAAGACCCATTAAGGCCGGGTGCGGTGGCTCATGCCTGTAATCCCAGCACCTTGGGAGGCTGAGGTGGGCAGATTACCTGAGGTCAAGAGTTCAAGACCAGCCTGGCCAACATGGTGAAACCCCAGCTCTAGTTCAAGTACAACAAATTAGCCGGTGGTGGTGGCGCACAACAGTAATCCCAGCTACTCGGGAGGCTGAGGCACAGAATCCCTTGAACCCGGGAGGCCAACGTTGCAGTGAGCCGAGATCGCGCCATTGCACTCCAGCCTGGGTGACAGAGTGAGACTCCGTCAAAAAAACAAAACTAAACTAAACTAAACAAACCCATTAACTGCGAGCTAGAGAGAGTTTGATCAATACTTGTTAAGGAACCTTTAAAAATTCTGATGCAGTGATATTTTAAACAAAGAAGGAAAATGAGTAGACTGTGACTTTGTTTTGTTTTCTTTAGAGCTTGTTTCTACACAAACCTTATGGATTTGTAAAAATATTCCATTGATAATATTTTGTACTCACATTGTTGTAGATATGTAACCTTTAAAATATACAACTGATGGATAAATCAAATATGCATATTGTGTTCCATAAATACAAGATTTAAGATTCAAGTGAAGGGATTATGGGTATTTAAAAAGATAACCAAGTAATATAAAAAAAGTTTGAGTTCCTTATGAGTAAAGAATGTACTTTTATGACTTAGCCCAAACCTGATGATCAGTATAAAAGGAATATATATTATAAAACCATGAATACCAAAAATCTTAAAATTATTAGGCTTGATTTCAAAGCTATTTCTAAAACTATGGGGGAAAACATTTTTTTAAAATCAATAAAAATGAATGTATATTATCTCTCAGAAATGTCAAAGCACCTAATCTTAGTCTATGTTCTAGGATTCATTCTAAGTCTTTTGTTAAATTGTAAGCTCTTTAACTAAAATTTGAGTTTGATGTTTAAAAACCCTATTTTCTTTAGAAGATATGTACTTGTACATTTTTCTTCTATTCTAAGCCCACTCACTTTTTACATTTTTACATATTAAAAGACACACAGTTAATTGAGGTACCTTATAAATTTAACCCCTCTCAGCAACTTTAACTTTAACCCCATCAGTTTTGCTGCAATCTGGTAAATTGAAAGAACATAAGAGGGAAATCGGACAGTGTTGTTTTGAATCTCCCAGTTTAACATGTATAAATAACAACTTTAAATGAAAAGACACCAAATTGGGTATTTAAATGAGATGCCTACATAGCTTCTTGCAACTAGCTAAGCTACATAGACAAGTGGAAACTTTCATTATAAAAATTCCAGTGAATACAACTGTCAAAGTCTCCACAGTGAAATACTTTAAATTTAATTTTGGAAACTAGTGCAATTTTGGAAATAGGGAATAGGGTAGAGAAGGCCTCATAGTGAGTGGTCCATGATTTGCTAAATAACTTAAACCTCAAATCCCAGAGAAATTTTTCTTAAAGTCATAATAGCTGTAGGAACTCTGCACAGATGTTTTTATGTTGTAGTGATGTTAGAAGTAGCTAAAATATTTTTAGCAAAGAAATGCAATTGGTAGGACACACTAATGCAGGCATTTAAAAAAAAAAAAAAGATAGCATGCAATACAGATTACAAACTTAAGCTGCACAAAAGCATGTTAAGCATAAGAAGGACCAAGAAGTTAGAAGAAACATGCTTTAATTTACCCTTTCTTCTTCCTCCCTTGAAGAAATCTGTACAGGGCAACACAAATTACTGCAACTGCAACAACTACAAGAAATCAGGAAACAAATGACATATAATTCTGAAAACTAATCAAGATTCAAAATCTAGCAGAAGAAATAAATGTTGGTTACATTTCAGTGGTCAAATGTTATTTTATTTAAGCACCTACACATTTATATTCCATCCAGACTCTTTGCTATCTAAATCCAACTCCCCATAATCACTTACACAGTCCATAGTAAGTCAGAGAAAAGTCCTTGCTTAATTTAGAAAACTATCAAAAGCACATTTGGGAAGCCAACTAGTATTACTGATCATCTTGAGAAAATATGTATTACTTAGGCTTTGTTACTAAGTGGATATACAGAATATAACAGAATATAAAATCACTAACACAAGGGAGGTAGTAAGTACATCAAATAAAAGGTCAGGTTTTCCTAAATTGGTTTAACCAATTTACAAGCTGAAAAAACTATAGAAACTGGAAAACTATTTTTAAAACGCATGTCTTCACAATAATTTTTTGACTTAAGTGGTGTCAAAATTTGTGATACTTACCTATGACAATAACAATCAGAGCAATGACCCAATCATCTGAGAAAGAAAACAGTTCAAAGATGTTGAACACATGGATCTCCAGATAGCATTTATTTCGATCAGACCATCTAAACACTTGATAAGGTTTGGCTGTGTCCCCACCCAAATCTCATCTTGAATTGCAATTCCCATAATCCCCACGTGTTGTGGGAGGGTCCCCATGAGAGGGACCTCATGCTATTCTCGTGATAGTAAGTTCTCACTAGATCTGATGGTTTTATAAGTGGCTTCCTCCTTCACTTGGTTCTCATACTTCTCCTTCCTGCCATCATGTGAAGAAGAATGTGTTTGCTTCCCCTTCCTCCATGATTATAAGCTTCCTGGGGCCTTCTTAGCCCTGCAGAACTGTGAGTCAGTTAAGTCTCTTTCCTTCACAGATTACCCAATCTTAGACAGTTCCTTACAACAGCATTGAGAATGGACTAATACAAGACTACAGAGGAAAAAAAAAAATTTATATAGTTTTAGCATGACTGCTAGGGCATCCAGGTCATTTTGACCATAGAACCCTTCTAACCAGTTTCCAGATTAAGGGTTCCACTTGTGAAACTCTTAATGGGAACCTCATTTATCATTGTTTTTCTCTATAGCTACCACATCAAGTTATTTAGTGGTAAAGTTACTAGAATTCACTACATTAGAGGAAAATGATTTTTGAAAAGTATTATCCCATGAGAGTTGGTTTAGTTCAATAGTCATTCTGTCATTTCTTATTATTTTGATAGACATTTAATTTGTATTTTTTCCTCCAAAAGTGGATTTGTAGAGTGAGGCATGAATAAATTTCTATTATTCTATCACCCAGATGGTATTTACAGAGTCTTCACAAATAATACTTTATCTTATCAATCCCCTTCCCACCCTCTCTACTTCCGTACTCTGCCCTGCCCCAAAATTAAGACATAGTCCTAAATACCAATAGGATTCCCATAATAAATGAAACACCAGGGCACATGGATAAAAAATATACAGAGAAACCTGAGCATACATTTTTGACTATCTAGAGAACACAAAATCCTATAAAATCTTAATTTTTAGAAATGTTTCTGTCTGTAGTACCTTTGCTTCTAAACTGCCATTACTTTTATTAAACTGCTATAAGTCAAAGCATAAAGTGCTGTGTTCAACTCTGCTCTTCTCATCTCATAAACAGTTATCAAGCATTTAATGGTTTAAGATGGCAAATAGATTTACTGGCACAATGACACCTGGACAACAGATTTTGAAGGTAAGGCAAATACTAAAAAACAAGCCTAAGGTGCATTACATAAAATGATTAACCATTATTACTAAACTAGGCTAAGAAATGAAAGGTAACAGATTTTTGTTTTTACTGATTAAGAAATCTTTGTTTCATTGTCCTATATCACAGCTGTACTTTAGCATTTTTTTTAACATGCATTGTGTAAACTGCGTGAGCCTACATCAAGTGTGTTAAATCAGCTTGTTACAGAAAAAATAAACCCAACTCAGATTACTTTAAGGTTCATGTAATATAAGATATGAATAGAAAGAAAATTTATCTACAGATTACCATCACAAAATAACAATATAATGTGGAAAGAAAATTGTGTTTTATATATTTTGACCTACATACAAACACAGCATTTAAGAAAGTTATCTTACCCTACCAAGGATCCTATGTTTGGGCACCTCATAAAAACTGTAATTACTTACACATTTCTACACATACTACCACTTATATTTGTCATGATAGCTATACCAACCCAAACTGTTAAGTATTCCTTCATCAGGTTTGGGATATCCTAGAAAAAAGAAGAAATATAGATTAAATTTAAAAAAAGAAAGAAAGAATTAAATAAATCTTAAAATCCTTTAAATTCATAGCGTGATTTTTTTTCACCTTTGTAGAAAATCCCTTAAACATAATTTTCCTTATAAACTATATTAATGTTTCTCAAAGTGGTATCATAAAAATTTATAAACTTGTATTTAATGTCATAATCTTCCTTCTTCCTGCCCACTCACATTTCCTCTGACAATATTCTGTGGTTCAACATGCAAATTTATCTTTATTATATTCTCAAAATTAGTCTATAAATCCAGTGTGATTCTAATTAAAATAAAAAGATATAGGGATTAGCCAGGCATGGTGGCTCACGCCTGTAATCCCAGCACTTTGGGAGGCTGAGGCGGGCGGATCACGAGGTCAGGAGTTCGAGACCATCCTGGCCAACCTGGTGACACCCTGTCTCTACTAAAAAAAAAAAAAATACAAAAATTAGCTGGGTGTGGTAGTGCGCGCCTGTAATCCCAGCTACTCAGGAGGCTGAGGCAGGAGAATCTCTTGAACCCAGGAGGCGGAGGTTGCAGTGAGCCGAGATAGAGCCACTGCACTCCAGCCTGGCAATAGAGTGAGATTCTGTCTCAAAAAAAAAAAAAGAGGGATTAATAAAAATAAATGCTTTAGAGTTGACCTGAAATGGAAGGAAGCTTCCTCAACATAATAAAGGCCATATATTAAAAACCCACAGTTAACATCATATTCAATGTTAAATGAATGAAGGCTTTTTCCCTAAGATCAGGAAGAAGACAGGGTGTCCATGTTTGCCACTTCTATCTGACATAGGACTGAAAGTTCTAACCAGAGCAATTAGGTAAAGAAAAGGAATTCAAATTAGAAAGGAAGAAATAAAATTCGCTCTGTTTGCAGATGACATAATCTTTTATTTAGAAAACCCTAAGGATCTCACATATACATACACATGCAAAAATCTCTTAGAACTAATAAATGAATTCAATCAAGTGGCAGGTTACAAAATCAACATACAAAACTCAGTTGTATTTCTATACACTAACAATGAATAATCTGAAAAGGAATTTAAAAAACAGTATCATTTGTAATAGTATCAAAAAGAATAAAATACTTAGGAACAAACTAAGGAGGTGAAAGACTTGTACACTGAAAACTATAAAACTGCTAAAAAAAATTAAAGATATAAATAAATGGAAAGACACTTGTGTTTATGGATTGGAAAAATTTAGTATTTTAAAACTGTTATTACTATACAAAGCAATCTTCAGATTCAGTGCAACCCCTATGAAAATCCTGATGATGGCATTTTTTGTTTGTTTCTGAAATAGAAAAATCCATTCTAAAATACATATGAAATCTCAAGGGACCACAAACAGCCAAAACAATCCTGGAAACAAAGAGCAAGGTTGAGAAGGCTCACACTTTCTGATTCCAAAACTATAATAATCAGAACAATGTTAATGCCAAAAAGGCAAACATACAGACCAATGGAATAGAACAGAGACCTTGGAAATAAACCCCTGCATATATGGTCAAATGGTTTTCAACAAGACTGACAAAGAACAGTCAAATGGGGAAAGGGCAGTCTCTTCTACAAATGGTGCTGGTAAAACTGGATATCCACATGCAAAAAAAGTGAAGCTGGACCCTTATCATATACAAACATAAACTCAAAATAGATCAGAGACCTAAACATAAGAGGTAAAACTATAAAATGCTTCTTGACATTGGATCTGGCTATGATTTCTTGGATGTAACTCCAAAAGCCCAGGCAAGACGAAAAAAAACCATTGTTTTTCATCAATTAAAAGCAAATTTTGTGCATCAAATGACACTATCAACAGAGTGAAAAGGCAACCCACAGAATGGGAGGAAATATTTGTAAATCATATATTTGGTAAGGGAGTAATATCCAAAACATATAAATAACTCCTAAAACTCAGTAACAAATATCAACTCAACTTGAAAATGGGCAAAAGACTTAAAAAGATATTTCTCTAAAGAAGATATACAAATGACCAATAAGCACATGAAAAGATTCTCAACATATTTCTAATTATTAGGGAAATGCATATCTACCTCATGTCTATTAGGATGGTCTATGGTTTGAATGTCCCCTTCAAAACTCATGATGAAATTTAATTGTCAATATAATGTTATTGGGGTGGCACCTTTAAGAGGTGTTTAGGTTATTATGGCTCTGTCCTCATGAATGGACTAATGTCATTATTGCAGGGGTATGTTTGTTATTTTAGGGCATGGCTTTGTCCCTCTTACCCTCTCCTTCACCGTCTCTTTTCCCTTCCACCATGTGATGCCTTCCATCATATTATGACAAAGCAAGAGGGCCCTCACAGATGCCCATGCCTTGATATTAGACTTCTCAGCCTCCAGAATTGTAAGAAATAAATTTCTGTTCATTATAAGTTACTCAGTCTGTGGTATTCTGTTATCACAGTACAAAACAGACTAAGACACTTGGCTATTACTAAAAAAACAATAAGTGTTGGTGGAGATGTGGAAAAATTGGAACCTTTGTTAAAGGTTCCCACTGCTGGTGGGAATGTAAAATGGTGCAGCCACTGTGGAAGACAGTATGCCAGTTCCTCAAAATATTAAAAATAGAATTCCCTTATGATCTAGCAATTCTACTCCCAGGTATATACCTAAAAGAAGTGAATACAGGAACTCAAACAGATATGTGTACACCTATGCTTATAACAGCATTACTCAAAAGAGCCGAAAAGTAAAAACAAACCAACCCAAGTGTCTAGCAACAGATGAATGAATAAATGAAATACAGTATATACATATAATGGACTATTATTCAGCCATAAAAAGGAATGAAGTTCTGATTCATGTCACAAGATAGATCTAGGTGAACCTTAAAAACATTATGCTTAGTAAAATAAGCCAGACACAAAAGGACAAATAGTGGGATGCCATATAAGTGGACTCCACTTATTATAATTATATAAGTTTACCTAGAATAGGCAAATTCACAGAGACAAAAAGTAGATAGTGGTTATCGTCAGGTGATGGGGATAGGGAGCAATGGACAATTACTGTTTAATGAGTAGAGATTCAGTGTGGGATGATTATAATATTCTAGAGATGGATGGTACCGATGATTACATAACAATGTCAGTGTACTTAATGCCACTGAGTTGGAAACAACATGGTCAAAATGATAAAATAAAAAGTTTATTTGGAAAAATTAACATGAGAGTACCTTAGAAATTTCTGAAAAGGAAGTGTTCTGGCAGTTATTAAAACATATAGTACTATAGTTAAAAAAAAAAAAAAAAGACTTGCTTCTGGTACAAAAATGGAAGAATGGACAAAGTTCAAAGGAGACAAGAGGATGGAACACCTATGAATGCAATACAAACTGGCATTTCCAATCAGTTGGGAAGAAGACAACTTATTCAAAAAATGGCGCTGTTTAGCTATTGGATGGTGGGTGGTGAGTGGAGTGGGGTGAGGTGGAACCATATATCTCATTATATACACCAGAATAAATTTCAGATTTACCAACGATTTAAGTGCAAAGACCAAAGTCAGAACACATGGTTGAAATCTTTATATAATTTCAGCATATGGAAGACCTAAAGTTTTAGTAAGAAAGACATCAAAGTCATAGCCATTAGGGAAAAGATCAATACATCCAGCTATCTATTCATGTAAAATGTCTGAACATATAAATGACCACTGATAGAAGAATAGTTAAATGAAATATGGTATATATTAAAGTCATCATTAGAAAGGATGAGAATAAATCTAAACACAACCCCAATCTAACAGTGTAAGTGGAAAAAGTTCAAGTTGCAGAAAAACATGTACAGCATGATATCATTTTTAAGAGAAGAGAGAACACTAAACTACATGTATAATAACACATAAAAATATGTTGATGGTCCTAGGCAAAGCAATCAGACAAGAGAAAGAAACAAAGGGCATCCAAATAGGAAGAGAGGAAGTCACACTATCTCTGTCCACAGACAGCATGATCCTATATTTAGAAAACCGCATGGTCTTGGCCTAAAAGCTGCTCCAGATGTTTATCAAAAACTTCACCAAAGTTGCAGGACACAAAATCAACATACAAAAATCACTAGCATTCCTATACACCAATAACAGCCAAACTGAAAGCCAAATCAGAGAGGCAATCCCACTCAAAATTACTACAAAAAGAATACCTAGGAATACAGCTAACCAGAGAGTTGAAACATCTCTACAATGAGAATTATAAAAGAATCTCAAAGAAATCAGAGAAGATACAAACAAATGGAAAAACATCCCATGCTCATGGATGGAAGAATCAATATCATTAAAATGGCTATACTGCCCAAAGCAATTTACAGATTCAATGCTATCCCTATCAAACTACCAATAACATTCTTCACAGAACTAGATAAAACTATTTTAAAATTCATATGGAACCAAAAAGAGCCTGAATAGCCATGAAAATCTTAAGCAAAAAGAACAAAGCTGGAGGCATCACATTACCTGACTTGAAACTATACTACAAGGCTACACTAACCAAAACAGCATGGTACTGGTACAAAAACAGGCATATACACCAATGGAACAGAAGAGAGCCTAGAAATAAGGCTGCACATCTACGACCATCTGACCTTCCACAGAACTGACAAAAACAAGCAATGGGAAAAAGATTCCCTATTCAATAAATGGTGCTGGGATAACTGGCTAGCCATATGCAGAAGATTGAAACTGGACCCCTTCCTTACACCACACACAAAAATCAACTCAAGATGGATTAAAGATTTACATGTAAAACCCAAAACTATAAAAACCCTGGAAGACAACCTAGGCAATATCACTCTGGACATAAGAACTGACAAAGATTTCATGACAAAGACGCCAAAAACAATCGCAACACAAGCAAAAATTGACAAGTAGGATTGAAGTACATTGAAGAGCTTCTGCACAGCAAAAGAAGCTATCAACAGAGTAAACAGATGACCTACAGAATGGGAGAAAATTTTTGCAAACTACGCATCTGACAAAGGTCTAATATTTAGCATTCATAGGAACTTAAACAAATTTACAAGAGACAACTCCATTAAAACGTGGGCAAAGCACATGAACAGACACTTCTCAAAAGAAGACATATATGTGGCCAACAAACATAGAAAAAAAGCTCAATATCACGATCATTAGAGAAATGCAAATCAAAACCACAGTGAGATACCATTTTACACCAGTCAGAATGGCTATTATTAAAAAGTCAAAAAATAACAGATGCTGGTGAGGCTGTAGAGAAAAGGGAACACTTATATGCTGTTAGTGGGAGTGTAATTCAGTTCAACCATGTGGGAAGCAGTATGGTGATTCCTCAAAGAGCTAAAATCAAAACTACCATTTAACCCAGCAATCCCATTACTGGGTATATACCCAGAGAAATATAAATCATTCTGCCATAAAGATACATGCATGTGAATGTTCACTGCAGCACTGCTCACAATAACAAGACAAGGAATCAACCTAAATGCCCATCCGTGACAGATTGGACAAAGAAAATGTGGTACATATACACCATGGAATACTACACAGCCATAAAAAAGAATGCACACATGTCTTCAGCAGGAACGTGGGTGGAGCTGGAGGCTATCATCCTTATCAAACAAATGCAGAAACAGAAAACTAAATACTGCATGTTCTCACTTTTAAGTGGGAGCTAAATGGTAAGAACATACGAACACAAAGAAGGAAACAACAGACACTGGAGTATACTTGAGCAGGGAGGGTGGGAGTAGGAAGAAGAGCAGAAAAGATACCTATTGGGTACTAGGCTTAATACCCGGGTGATGAAATAATATGTACAACAAATCCCCGTGACACATTTACCTATGTAACAAACCTTCACATGTACCCCCAAATCTAAAATAAAACTTTTTTAAAAAAGATGTTGATGTACAAAGATAGATTTAAAAAGAAACCCTAAACTATTAACAGTGATTAACCTGGGTAATGAGTTAAAAATAAAACTAATCTTTTACTCTATATACTTTTGTAATGTTTGAAATTCTACAAAAGTATATTCATACACTACTCATGTAATTAAAAGTTATAAAAAGTAATCTATATCCAATAGTATAACAAGCTTAAAACTGACAAAACAAAAGAACCTCGAAAAAATTGTTCACTTCATATGAACAAAAGCCCTTTTAGGGCTTTAATTCATAATGAGCTCTCAAAAATCACTAAGAAAAATATTTTAGAAACCTAACAGAAAAATAGACAAAGCATATGAATAAATAAATGTAGATCAAAAAAAGTTCAGCTTCACTGACAATTAAAGAAATGCAAATTGGTCAGGCATGGTGGGTCACGCCTGTAATCCTAGCACTTTGGGAGGCTGAGGCAGGAGGATCGCTTAAGCCTAGGAGGTGGAGAAGAGACTTGGCAACACAGCAAAACCCTGTCTCTACAAAAAATACAAAAAAATTAGCTGGATGTGGTGGCACGTGCCTGTAGTTCCAGCTACCTGGGAGACTGAGGTGGAAGAATCACCTGAGCCCAGGAGGTTGACGCTGCAGTGAGCTGTGGTTGCACCACTGCGCTCCAACCTGGGCAACAGAGTGAGACCCTGTCTCAAAAAAAACAAAAACAACTAAAAACCAACAACCAAGAAATGCAAATTAAAACAGGATGTTATTTTTCACCCATCATTTAAAAATTAACTTTTTTTTAGACACATCTTAAGTTTTTAATTAAAAAAAGTTTTAAGTAAAAAAAATTCTTGTTCAAGATGGCTGAATAGGAACAGCTCTAGTGTGCAGCTCCAGCGAGATTGACACAGAAGACGGGTGATTTCTGCATTTCCAATTGAGGTACCTGGTTCGTCTCATTGGGACTGGTGGAACAGTGAGTGCAGCCCAAGGAGGGCAAGCTGAAGCAGGGCGGGGCATCGCCTCACCCAGCAAGTGCAAGGGTCGGGGGATTTCCCTTTCCTAGCCAAGGGAAGCCATGACAGACTGTACCTGGAGAAATGGTATACTCCTGACCAAATACTGCACTTTTCCCACAGTCTTAGCAACCAGCAGACCAGGAGATACCTTCCTGTGCATGGCTCAGTGTGTCCCACCCTCACAGAGCCTTGCTCACTGCTAGCGCAGCAGTCTGAGATTGACCTGCAATGCTGCAGCTTGATGGGGGGAGGGATGTCCACCATTGCTGAGGCTTGAGTAGCTCACAGTGTAAACAAAGAGGTCTCAAAGCACGAACTGGGCAGAGCGCACTGCAGCTCAGTAAGGCTTACTGCCGCTATAGATTCCACCTCTGGGGGCAGGAAATGGTAGGACAAATGGCAGCAGACAGCTTCTGCAGACTTAAACGTCCCTGTCTGACAGCTCTGAAGAGAGCAGTGGTTCTCTGAACACGGTGTTCAAGCTTTGAGAATGGACAGACTGCCTCCTCAAGTGGGTCCCTGAACCCTGTGTAGCCTGACTGGGAAAGACCTCCCAGTAGGGGCTGACAGACACCTCAAACAGGTGGGTGCCCACTCTGGGACAAAGCTTCCAGAGGAAGGATCAGGCAGCAATATTTGTGGTTCTGCAGCCTCCACTGGTGACACCCAGGCAAACAGGGTCTGGAGTGGACCTCCAGCAAACTCCAACACACCTGCAGCTGAGGGGTCTGACAGTTGGAAGGAAAACAAACAAACAGAAAGGAATAGCATCAACATCAACAAAAAGGACATCAACACCAAAACCCCATCTGCAGGTCACCAACATCTAAGACCAAAGGTAGATAAAAACCACAAAGATGATAGAAACCAGAGCAGAAAAGCTGAAAACTCCAAAAAACAGAGCGCCTCTTCTCCTCCAAAGGATCACAGCTCCTCACCAGCAAGGGAACAACACTGGATGGAGAATAAGTTTGATGAGCTGACAGAAGTAGGTTTCAGAAGGTTGGTAATAACAAACTTCTCCAAGCTAAAGGAGCATGTTCTAACCCACTGCAAGGAAGCTAAAAACCTTGAAAAAGGTTAGACAAATGGCTAAACTAGAATAAACAGTGTAGAGAAGACCTTAAATGACCTTATGGAAAACCACGGCACAAGAACTTTGTGACACATGCACAAGCTTCAATAGCTGATTCAATCAAGTGGAAGAAAGGGTATCAGTAATTGAAGATCAAATTAATGAAAAAAAAAAGCAAGAAGACAAGATTAGAGAAAAAAGAGTGAAAAGAAAGAAACAAAGCCTCCAAGAAACATGGGACTATGTGAAAAGACCAAATCTACGTTTAATTGGTGTACCTGAAAGTGACGGGGAGAATGGAATCAAGTTAGAAAACACTCTTCAGGATACTATCCAGGAGAACTTCCCCAAACTAGGAAGGCAGGCCAACATTCGAATTCAGGAAATACAGAGAACACCACAAAGACACTCCTCGAGAATTGCAACCCCAAGACACATCATCATCAGATTCACCAAGGCTGAAATGAAGGAAAAAATGCTAAGGACAGCCAGAAAGGTCGGGTTACTCACAGAGGGAAGCCCATCAGACTAACAGCAGATCTCTCGGCAGAAACCTTACAAGCCTTAAGAGAGTGGGGGTCAATATGCAACATTCTTAAAGAAAAGAATTTTCAACCTAGAATCTCATATCCAGCCAAACTAAGCTTCATAAGTCAAGGAGAAATAAAATAGTTTACAGATAAGCAAATGCTGAGAGATTTTGTCACCACCAGGCCTATGGCCTTACAAGAGCTCCTGAAGGAGGCACTAAACATGGAAAGGAACAGCCAGTACCAGCCACTGCAAACACATGCCAAATGGTAAAGACCATCAATGCTACAAAGAAACTGCATCAGTTAACGGGCAAAATAACCAGCTAACATCATAATGACAGGATCAAATTCAAACATAACACTATTAACCTTAAATGCAAATGGGCTAAATGCCCCAACTAAAAGACACAGACTGGCAAATTCGATAGAGTCAAGACCCATCAGTGTGCTGTATTCAGGAGACCCATCTCACGTGCAAAGATGCACATAGGCTCAAAATAAAGGGATGGAGGAAGATCTACCAAGCAAATGGAAAGTACAAAAGAAGGGGTTGCAATTCTAGTCTCTGATAAAACAGCTTTAAACCAACAAAGATCAAAAGAGACAAAGAAGGCCACTACATAATAGTAAAAGGATCAATTCACCAAGAAGAGCTAACTATCCTAAATATATATGCACCCAATACAGGAGCACCCAGATTCATAAAGCCAAGTCCTTAGAAACCTACAAAGAGACATAGACTCCCACACAGTAATAATGGCAGCCTTTAACACCCCACTGTCAATATTAGATCAATGAGACCGAAGGTTAACAAGGATATCCAGGACTTGAACTCAGCTCTGGACCAAGCAGACCTAATAGACATCTACAGAACTCTACACCCCGAATCAACAGAACATACATTCTTCTCAGCGCCACATCACACTTATTCTAAAATTGACCACATAATTGGTAGTAAAACACTCCTCAGCAAATGTAAAAGAACAGAAATCACAACAAATTGTCTCTGACCACAGTACAATCAAATTAGAACTCAGGATTAATAAACTCACTACATGGAAACTGAACAACCTGCTCCTGAATGACCACTGGGTAAATAAAGAAATGAAGGCTGAAATAAAGTTGTTATTTGAAACAACAAGAACAAAGACACAATGTACCAGAATCTCTGGGACACATTTAAATCAGTGTGTAGAGGGAAATTTATAGCACTAAATGCCCATAAGAGAAAGCAGGAAAGATCTAAAATCAACTACCTAACATCGCAATTAAAAGAACTAGAGAAGCAAGAGCAAACAAATTCAAAAGCTAACAGAAGGCAAGAAATAACTAAGATCAGAGCACAACTGGAAGTAGAGACATAAAAAACCCTTCAAAAACTCAATGAATCCAGGAGCTGGTTTTCTGAAAAGATCAACAAAAATGACCGCTAGCAAGACTAATAAAGAAGAAAAGAAAGAATAATCAAATAGATGCAATAAAAAATGATAAAGGGGCTATCACCACCGATCCCACATAAATACAAACTACCATCAGAGAATACTATAAACACCTCTATGCAAATAAACTAGAAAATCCAGAAGAAACGGATAAATTCCTGGACATATACACCCTCCTAAGACTAAACCAGGAAGAAGCTGAATCTCTGAATAGACCAATAACAGGTTCTGAAATTGAGGAAATAATTAATAGCCTAACAACCAAAAAAAGTCCAGGACCAAATGGATTCACAGCCGAATTCCATCAGACATAAAAAGAGGAGCAGGTACCATTCCTTCTGAAACTATTTCAATCAATAGAAAAAGAGGGAATCCTCCCTAACTCATTTTAGGAGGCTAGCATCATCCTGATACCAAAGCCTGGTAGAGACACAACAAAAAAAGAGAATTTTAGGCCAATATCCCTGATGAACATCAATGCAAAAATCCTCAACAAAATACTGGCAAACCGAATCCAGCAGCACATCAAAAAGCTTATCGACCACGATCAAGTTGGCTTCATCCCTGGGATGCAAGGCTGGTTCAACATACTCAAATCAATAAACGTAATCCACCACATAAACAGAACCAACAGAACCAACAACAAAAATGACATGACTATCTCAAAAGATGCAGAAAAGGCCTTCGACAAAATTCAACAGCCCTTCATGCTTAAAAACTCTCACTAAACTAGGTATTGATGGAACATAACTCAAAATAGTAAGACCTATTTATGACAAACCCACAGCCAATATCATACCAAATGGGCAAAAACTGGAAGCATTCCTTTTGAAAACCGGCGCAAGACAAGGATTCCCTCTCTTACCACTCCTATTCAACATAGTGTTGGAAGTTCTGGCTAGGGCGATCAGGCAAGAGAAAGAAATAAAGGGTATTCAATTAGGAAAAGCGGAAGTCAAATTATCTATGTTTGCAGATGACATGATTATAAAATAGGAAAAGAGGAACTCAAATTGTCTATGTTTGCAGATGATATGATTGTATATTTAGAAAACCCCATCATCTCAGCCCAAAATCTCCACAAGCTGATAAGCAATTTCAGCAAAGTCTCAGGATACAAAATCAATGTGCAAACATCACAAGCATTCCTATACACCAATAATAGACAAAGAGAGAGCCAAATAATGAGTGAATTCCCATTCGCAATTACTACAAAGAGAATAAATACCTAGGAATCCAACTTACAAGGGATGTGAAGGACCTCTTCCAGGAGAACTACAAAACACTGCTCAATGAAATAGAAGAGGACACAAACAAATGGAAGAATATTCCATGCTCATGGATAGGAAGAATCAATATTGGGAAAATGGCCATACTGCCCAAGGTAATTTATAGATTCAATGCCATCCACATCAAGCTACTACTGACTTTCGTCACAGAATTGGAAAAAAACTACTTTAAATTTCATATGGAACCAAAAAAGAGCCCATATAGCCAAGACAATCCTAAGCAAAAAGAACAAAGCTGGAGGCATCACACTACCTGACTTCAAACTATACTACAAGGCTACAGTAACCAAAACAGCATGGTACTGGTACCAAAACAGAGATGTAGACCAATGGAACAGAACAGAGCCCTCAGAAATAGTACCACACATCTACAACCATCTGATCTTTGACAAACCTGACAAAAACAAGCAATGGGGGAAAGGATTCCCTATTTAATAAATTGTGCTGGGGAAACTGGCTGGCCATATGTAGAAAGCTGAAACTGGATCCCTTCCTTACACCTTATACAAAAATTAATTTAAGATGGATTAAAGACTTAACTGTAAGACCTAACACCATAAAAATCCTAGAAGAAAACCTAGGCAATACCATTCAGGACACAGGAATGGGCAAAGACTTCATGACTAAAACACCAAAAGCAATGGCAACAAAAGCCAAAATTGACAAATGGGATCTAATTAAACTAAAGAGTTTCTACACAGCCAAAGAAACTATCATCAGAATGAACAGGCAACCTACAGAGTAGGAAAAAATCTTTGCAATCTGCCCATCTGACAAAGGGCTAACATCCAGAATCTACAAAGAACTTAAACAAATTTACAAGAAAAAAACAACCCCATCAAAAAGTGGGCAAAGGATATGAACAGACACTTCTCAAAAGAAGACATTTATACAGCCAACAGACACATGAAGAAATGCTCATCATCACTGGTCATCAGAGAAACGCAAATCAAAACCACAATAAGGTATCATTCATGCCAGTTAGAATGGAGATTATTAAAAAGTCAGGAAACAACAGATGCTGGAGAGGATGTGGAGAAATAGAAACACTTTTACACTCTTGGTGGGAGTGTAAATTAGTTCAACCACTGTGAAAGACAGTATGGTGATTCCTCAAGGATCTACAACTAGAAATACCATTTGACCCAGCAATCCCATTACTGGGTATATACCCAAAGGATTATAAATCATGCTACTATAAAGACACATGCACATGTATGTTTACTGCAGCACTACTCACAATAGCAAAGACTTGGAACTAGCCCAAATGCCCATCAATGATAGACTAGATAAAGAAAATGTGGCACATACACACCACGGAATACTATGCAGCCATGAAAAAGGATGCGTTCATGTCCTTTGCAGGGACATGGATGAAGATGGAAACCATCATTCTAATCAAACTATCGCAAGGACAGAAAACCAAACACTTCATGTTCTCATTCATAGGTGGGAGTTGAACAACGAGAATACATGGACACAGGGTAGGGAACATCACACACCAGGGCTTGTTGGTGGTGGGGGGCTAGGGGAGGGATAGCATTAGGAGAAATACCTAATATAAATGATGCATTGATGGGTGCAGCAAACCAACATGGCACATGTATACCTATGTATCAAACCTACATGTTGTACACATGTACCCTAGAGCTTAAAGTATAATAAAAATAAATAAATAAATAAATTCTTAATAATATCAGTAGGATAAAGGGTTAACCAACCTGGATAATTTGAGACTGGAGGCTTGTAAGTAGGCCTAGGACCTAGAAAAATAAGTTTGATTTTATAAATTCACCAGGGCCTTATCAATATAAAATTATGACTTTAATTTTGATATTGACTTTTTATCAAAATGAAAACTACACATACTTTACAACCTTTGCAATTCCACATCTTAGAATTTAACCTACATATATATTTACACAAGTATATAAGGATGTATGTACAAGAATGCTCACTACATTTTGTATTTTATAATGGAAATCCTAGAAGATAACCAATAGTAAATCATTAAAGTAATGTGAGGCTGGGCGTGGTGGCTCATGCCTGTAATCCCAGCACTGTGGGAGGCCGAGGCAGGTGAATCACTTGAGGTCAGGAGTTCGAGACTAGCCAGGCCATAATGGAGAAACCCCATCTCTACTAAAAATACAAAAAATTAGCCGGTGTAGTGGTGGGCGCCTATAATCCCAGCTGCTTGGGAGTCTGAGGCGACAGGAGAACTGCTTGGACCCGGGAGGCGGAGGCTGCAGTGAGCTGAGACCGCGCCACTGCACACCATCCTGGGTGACAGAGCGAGACTCTCTCAAAAAAAAAAGGAATGTGCTTGGGGTAAACATATTTTTCTTTTTAAAAAACTGTAAGTAGTATGATACTACATAATTTACATCTTTCTCTTTTCCACTTAGGACTTCCTCGACATTTCTTCATGTTAACACATTTAGATCTACCTTGACATCATTATGTTGTTATTTAGTCTTCCTCTAACTGATGATAAAAAATGACTGACAATCCCGTAAGGAATTTTGATTTGTGATGTTTCAAAAAATATCCTTGCATTTTCTCTTTTTAATAAACATTTTATCACAAGCAGTTCTCTCTTCTGCTCTCCGTTCTCCCAACACTAAGCTAGACCAGTGTTTTATAAATACTTTATGAAATGCTTATCGTCAATTCTTTCAAAAGACTGTATCAACAAACTTAGTGCATATGCCCACTAGCAGCACGTTAGTAAGCATGGATGCCTCACTGAGTATAAATTGCACATGCAATCTTGTTTTGCTTATATATCAGTCCACTAAAAAACCCATCTCTTCCTGACCCTCAAACCCTACAGCACTCAACTCAGGAGGCTACCAGTTACCAAGCTCTTATAGGAATTATAAGGTATTTTGTTTTTGTTTGTGTGTGTGTGTGTGTGTGTTTGTTTTTTTCTTGTTTTTTTTTTTTTGAGATGGAGTCCTACTCTATCACCCAGGCTGGAGTGCAGTGGCATGATCTTGGCTCACTGCAACCTCTGCCCCTCGGGTTCAAGCGGTTCTCCTGCCTCAGCCTCCCGAGTAGCTGGGATTACAAGTGCCTGCCACCATGCCCAGTTAATTTTTGTATTTTTAGTAGAGATGGGGTTTCACCAACTTAGCCAGGCTGGTCTTGAACTTCTGACCTCGTGATCCACCCACCTCAGCCTCCCAAAGTGCTGGTATTACAGGCGTGAGCTACCCCGCCCAGCCTATAAGAAGGTATTTTAATTACTATGTTAACATGCATAATTCCTTTCGATCCTTTAAAATATTAGGGAGATAGGAAATATATAATCAAATTAGAAGCCACTGATTGAGATTTCAGTTCAACACTCATATTATACTAAAGGGAAACTGAAGACCACAGAAATGATGTTAACTAAGCACACTCTGCCCAGACTAAAGCTCTACCCACAATTACTACTGTCTCTTGCTTCTGCTGCAAGCAAAGCGAAACCAGAGATTAAATCAGGATAATTCCTCCCGTCATATCAAAATAATCTCTCCAGTCATAAGCACAGTGGATGACCAGGAGTCCCTGCAAAAGTCTTCTTTTTCATTTCAATAAATAAGGACTTTTTCCTGCCTTTCAGTTGCTATAACATTTAGTGCTATTGCCAGATAAAACTGCCCACTAGAGAGAGAGAAAAAAAAAAGCAACATTATGAGGTGTAGAAGAGGGGCAGGTAGGGAAGAGGCAGAAATATAGATCTTGTTCTGAGGACAGCAGAAATTTCCCTGTTTAAATGTGTTACATGAGAAGACTCAAACTTGCTGCATTCCAGAAAATGAAAGAGTCATGCAATAGGAACAAACTCAGTAAAGGTGTCAACAGATCACTTCTGAAAAGAATAAAATAGCACAGTTGATGACATAAAACATACATATTAACGAACAAACATATTAACACACATACATATTAACTAACATACATGAACTTTCCCCTTCCCTAACATTAATTTAAGCGTAGGATAAGTCATATTAGCTAGCTCTAAGACCTTTCTATATACCAGGCACTGTGCTAAGTGCTTTTAATGCATCCCACTTATACCTTACTAATACGCAGTAAGGAAGGTACTAAATCAATTTATATATACACACACACACACACACACAATATACTATATGTATATTATATATACACACACACACACACACACACTCAAAATTTATACAACTTTCCCAAGGTCATATTCCTGTTTATATCTGCAGATTATGGCAAATATCTGCAGATTATGGCAAATAATTTTAGAATCACTATGCATAACAACTAAAATGGCTATAGAAATGTCCTCCCTCCTTTCATTACTAAAAATAAGTGGACACCACCAGAAATTTGAAGGATTTTTTTAAAAATCACCAGGAATTTAAAGGATTTTCGAAAAAAATATAAGCAGGATATTACTAAACCTGAGGCACTGGACGTTGGAGATTTTGTAGTGGGAGAAGTCGACACTGGAAAACAAAATAATAATGTAGATTGGACCAAACACTTGGGAGTTATTGCTGGCATTTTCTCCAGGAATTTACAAGATTTTTGAGACATATAAGGAAGAAGCTACTAAACCTGAATGACTCAAAGTTGGAGATTTTGTACTAGAAGGAGGCAGCACTAGAAAACAAAATGTTAGAAGATCAACCACTTGAGAGTTATTGCTCTCATTTTTTATATGAATTATGCCACTGTTGACTTACTTAGATAAAAATGCCTGTTTCAATTCACTCCAAAAAGTTGTAATTCACTTTTTATACATAAAAATATTAGAAGCATATACCCATGCAATGTACATAACATGCTAAGAACCCTGGAAAAGCACACAAAATCACAACAGCAGGATTTGATGTGAATTTCATGTCATATAGATGGCACAAAAATGAATACAAGACAGAGTTAAATACTAAAATTGTTTCTTTTCAGTTATTCTGTATGACTGACAGTTAATATCAAAGAAGTAAAGTCTAAAACGAACAGCAACAATAACAAACCAAGACGGAAAAAAGATCACCTTTGTACCTTTAAGACATTTTGGAACTGGGGGATCCCAAGTACTGTTACTCTCACAGACAATTTTGTCGCTGCCGTTGAGGTAATAACCCTTATCGCATTCAAACATAACTGTCGCTTTGTAGTAAAATTTTTTTCCAAATCCTGATATCTGTTTTCCATTTTCGACTACTGGAAATCGACATTTGACCACTGGAAAATTAGAGAAACCTCAGAATTAATGGATATCTGCTTTAACAGAAAAAGTAGTACAAAGTAGTAATTTCCATTGGGAACAGAGACAAGGAATGGAATGCAAGATGTTAAAAACATTTTTTAAAAGACTTTAAATATTAACTGATATATTCTCCTTGATATAGAATTCTAGGGTGTTTTATTTTTCTTTCAGTACTAACAGACATAACCATATTGTAACGTTTTCTTAAGAAAACCTGGCTGGCTGTCATTCTTTCTTGTCCCTGCCCTCCTGAATGTAATATGGTTTTTTGTTGTTTTCCCCACTCACTGGTTGCTTTTTAAACTTTTGTTTGGTAGTTTTTACTAAACTACTGCAGGGGGTCGGTGGTGGTGGCAAATTTTAGTAATTTATTCATCCTGCTGAAGGTTCACTGAATCTCCTGGATCTGAGGTTGTTTTGGATCTAATTTGGATAATTTTTGGCCAATATTTTTTCAAATAATATTTTACACCATTCTCTCTCCGGTCTTTCTGAAAACTCCAATTACATGTATGTTTCACTGCTTGATACTCTCCCACAGGTCTGTAAGCCTCTCTCTTTCTTTTTTCAACATTTCTTCTTAAATAAGGTTCAATTTCTATTGACCTGTCTTCAGGTTCACTGATCTTTTGTTGTGTCCAATTGTACCTAACGATATTTTTAAAGGTTTATTGGATATAATTTACATACAGTAAAATTCACCCTTTCAAGTGTACAGCTGTATGAGTTTTGACAAATGCAAATAATCATGTAACTACCACCACAGTAAAGACACAGGAAAGTTCCATTACTCTCCAGAATTTCCTCATGCTCTTTTGTGAGTTACCCCTCTTCCCCCTCACTCCCACTTCCACAACCAGCAAACCATTGATCTACTTTTATCCCTATAGTGGGACTTTTTCACATAAATGGAATCACAGCCTTCTTAGTATGGCTTCACTTAGCATGATGCTTTCAAGATTCATTTGTGTTGTGGTTGCATGAATCAGGAGTTTATTCCTTTTAATTGCTGAGTATGAGTCCATCTTTTAGAGGTAGCACAGGTGGTTCATTCATTCACCAACTCAAGAACGTGTGGCAATTTGCAGTTTGGGGTGATTATGAATAAGGCTGCTGTGAACATCCTCATATAAGTTTCTGTGTGAAAATGTTTTCAGTTTATTTGGGTTGCTGTGTTGTATGATTTAACTTTATATGAAATTGCCAAAAAGGTCCCAAAGTGGTCATTTCACTTTGATTCTCACCATCAGCATATTCGAGTTCCATCTGCTCCATATCCTTGTCAGTACCTGGTATTGTCAGTTTGGGGTGTGTGTGTTTAAATTTCAGCCATTCCAATAGGTATTTAGTGACATCTCATTGTGAGTAGAGACAGTTTTTATTCCTTCTTTTCCAATATGTGTGCCTAATTGCTTTCTCTTGCCTTATTGTACTGGGTGGGATCTCCAGTACAATGCTGAATGGAGTGGTAAGAGTGGACATCTTCACTGCTTTCCTTCCAGAATTAGGTCTTTATTAATTAGACAGAAATGTAATTAAGGTTTTTTTAACCACTAAGTACAATGTTATTTTTACCACTACGTATAATTTTTTTGAACCATTAAGTGTAGTGTTTGCTGTGAGATTTTTGTAGATGTCTGTTATCAGGGTAAGACAGATAGTATCCTTCTGTTCCCAGTTTGCTGAGAAGTTTTATCATGAAAAAATAAGATGATGAATTCTGTGAAACACTTTGTTTTTCTGCATCTAATAAGATAATCACATGATTTTCTTTCTCCTTAATAGTCTCCTTATGTGGTAAATTACATTGATTAATTTTTGCATTTGAACTAATCTTGCATTCATAGGGTAAATCCTGCTTGGTCATGATTTACTTTTCTTTTTACGTATCACAGGACTTGGTTTGCTAATATTCTGTTGAAGACTTTTGGTCCTGTGTTCATCAAGGATATTATTTGTAATTTTCTTATAATGTTTTTGTTTTCTGGCTTTGGTATCATGACAATGCTATCATCATAAAATGGGCTGAGAAGTGTTCCCTTCTCTTGCACTTTCTTGATACACTTGTGTAGAATTGCTATTATTCATTCCTTAGATGGTTGGTAGAATTCCCCAGCGAAGCCATCTGGGCCTGCAGTAGGTTATTAACTACAAATTTTATTTCTTTATAGGAGTATTCAGGTTATCCATATCTTCAAGTGAGTTTTGACATTTTGTATCTTTCAAGGAATCTGTCCATTTCAGTTGTAAAATTTGTAGGCATAAAGTTGTTTATAGTATTCCCTTATCATCCTTTAAATGTCTGCAGGATATTTAGTGATACTCTCTTTCTCATTCTTTTGTCTGTTGGATAATTTTGTTATTCAAGTGAAGTTTACATCACCGATATTAAAGAATAGTCATATGCACAAAAGAATATAAAGCTTTTTGGCTAAGGGCTGGAGAAGTTAGAAAAAGCATGAGAAACACATGTGGGGTAGACATGAAGAAGGAAAGTGAAAGGTGTAGGAACCCCCACCTCACTTCCTGAGGCAGGACTCTCAAGACTCTCAAGATCAAGCGGCCATTAATTGCATGGATTCAGATTTCTTTCATTCCAGACTTAAATTTAACCTTAGGTTTTTGCTCCAGCACCAATTTAACAGAGCAACATAGGCATTTCCAATCTAGCAGCACACGCTGTTTCCAAGCGCGTGTGACTGGCGCACCGCAGCTCCATCCATGCACACCCCAGGAGCGCGGTCCATGCCCAGAGCAGGTGCCTGTGCTGCTGAACCTGACAAGAAGCCTCCCAGAACACCACCTGTCACAAGGCGCCACCTGAAGGGATCTGAGGTCTCTAAAGATCAACTGGTGCCTGTGATTTCCAAAGACTTAACCTTAGCCTTCAATGACATTTACATATAAATTGACAAATAAAACCCTCCATAATTTACACTTCAGTCTAGGAAGACATGGCACAGATCTTCCAATGACAAAAAAAAAATGTAGCAGCTGTGTGTGTGTTCCCCATTTTGACCAAGCTCTCACCGTAACACAGAACATAAAGGAGAAGGGTTGCACACAAATTTAAAGTATTAAAAAAAAAAAATCATACGTTAACGCTGTTGACTCAATAACAATACAGGGAAACTCACTGCAAAATAAAATCCCTTATTTAAACCAAAAGGAATGAAATGTACCAACTACAACTGTGTAGGCTCTAATGTAGCAGCACAGAATGTTTCCAGAAAAAACATACATTGAAAAAAATAAAAAATATTCAGAGATAAAACATAAGAAGATTAAAAAATATATATCTTAAGAGAATTTATTGCTCAAAACATACAAAACTTAATTCTAAGAAATTCACCTACCTAAATTTAAACAAGATTGCTGCAGTTGCAGCTTGCCATCCTCCAGGAGACATGAAAAGGGACGAGGGGCGTAGGGCTGTGGGGATGTCAAGACTGCCCCAAGGTCAAAAAGCCTTTGAGGAGAACCCTAGCTCCCACTGAGACCAGCCTCCGGCCTACCCTCTGCAGAGGGGAAGACAGGGGACAGGTCTGGGGCTGCAGACTCTGCTGGAATTAGCAGAGGAGCCAACAAGGCTGGGGGGATACAGGCCGGCCAGACTCCCTTAGCTGGATCCCGTACTCCACGTCTGGCCAGCACTCTGGGGTGCCTGGCTCAGGTCTCCATCAGGATCTCCACCACATATTCCTACTTGCCCAGGTCAGAATGCAATTGCAGCTGGAGGTGGGAGGCGGGGCGGCTACAGGGCCAAACCTTTGAATGCTTTGCAGGGCCACCTCCCACGGTGTGGATCAGCACCGTGTGTCCAGGTCGTCGTAGGAATTGACCACGTCTGAGGCCAGCTCTTCCATGCAAACTGGGGTTTTTGGTCTTCAGTATTTCAAATAAATATCTAGATACTTCTGAAAGTCTCCTCTATTTCCCCAGGGCTGTCCACCTCCCAGATACTGCTTGTCAGGACTCCTGGCGCCAGTGCTGAGGTGACAGAGGAAAGGTCTGAAAACTGGCCCCTTCATACAGCAGTGTCCAAAGCGGGGGGCATGGCACACCCCCTCTGGCTCCCGCATGGCGGGCACAGGCCACCGGCACAGGATCTCTGCAGAAACCAGGCAGTGGAGCAGCACCCACCCCACACTCTCGGGTGCCACTGTTCACCACATCCCATCCTGGGCCATCTCCTCTTGGATCTGCCAGGCGTGTTGGCATTGAGGACCCTATGGCAGTGGTTGGGCTCCACCAGCAAGTGGTAAAGCTGGAGCTTCTAAAAGGACAAGTCCGGGAGTGACTGCCCCTGCCGGCTGCAGGAGGGCAGGGTCTTCAAGCTGGCGGGGGTGCCGTGCCTGGCTGCCACTTCTTTCATTCTCAGTATTGGTTAATTTGCGTCTTTTTTGTCAGTCTGGCTATAGGTTTACATACTTCATTGATCTCCAAGTAACAACTGTTGGTTTCATTGAGTTCCTCTTTTTTTTTCTCTTCTCAATTGCATTGATTTTGGCTCTATGTTTATCATTTCCTTACATCTGTTAGTTTGGGATTTAACTTGCTCTTTTTTAGTTTCTTAAGGTGGAAAATTAGATCATTGATTTGAGACTTTTCTTTTTTTCTAACACAAGTATGTTATGCTATACATTCCCCTGTAAGCAATGCTTTAGCTGCATCCTACATATTTGGGTATTTTGACATGTTGTGTTTTTATTAAATTCAAAACACTTTGTAATTTCCCTGCTGACTACTTCTTTTATGCATGGGTTATTTAGAAGTGTCCTGTATACTTTCCAGTTCTTTGGAGACTGGCTTTGTTATTGATTTCTACTTTCATTCTATTGTGATCGGATAATATATTTTGAATGATTTCAATTTTTTGAAGTTTGTTAAAAATTTGTCTTATTGTCTAGAATATGGTCTACTTTGGAGAATGTTTCAGGTGTACTTTGGGAGTATATACTTTTAAACCACTGTAATTATTCAGCGATTTCTTTCTTTAAATGGGCAAGTCCCCTACAGGGTCTTCATACTTTTGGTCACTCCAGAGTGCCTTAAACATTTGGTCTTTTAAATTTCTTTTTTTTAATCAGAGTTTATCATTTTTATTTGTGAGATGATTAGTCTGTTACAGTTTACCACTACCATAGCCAGAACTCTTAGATTTCTTATAATACAAGATGAAACTTTCTTTAAGCTAGTGTGTGTTGATTTATTGTTTTTGGTTATTTCAAACAAAAACTTCTAACTCATACAGATACACAGCAGTTCACACTGTATAAAATGAAATGCCAAGAACATGTAGGGGTGAGAAATAGGGAACTCTATCTAGAACTCTTTTTTGACTTGAATTGACCTGTATTAAAATAAATTAGAAACCAATTATACAGGAGGAGGAAGCACATACACCTGCTTTGTTTATTTGTAGATAAAACTATTTACAAAATGTTTCCAGAGTACTTACAAATGAAGAAGGAAATAAATTGAAAGGTTACCTTTACACTCTGGAGCAGCATGACTCCATGTTGAATTGTTACCACAATAAATCATGCTCTCTCCAATAAGTGAAAATGGATCTGGTCCAGGTGCAGGATCACAACTGTAAGTTACTGCATCAAGATACTCAAACACTTCTACTTCACTAAAGGTGTGTCTTCCATTTTTTATTTTTGGAGGTGGTGTACACAAAATCTCTTAAAAATGAAGAAAATGAGGAAAGGAAATGTAAAAGATTAAGACAGCCTTAGTAAAATTTCTATGTCTTCAATAAATTCGTCAACATAGGGTTTCTACCAGCTGGTTGTGAATTCAATATGGATTTAAAAGAAGGTTTCTATGAGCAAATATATTATCCCAAATTCAAACCATTAATGTAGTAACTAACTTTCAGAACAAATCTCATTTTCTCAAAGTGTAAATGCCCATCGACATGGTTTGGATCGGTGTCCCCACCAAATCTCACGTGGAATTGGAGTCCACAGTGTTGGAGATGGGGCCTGGTGGGAGACGTTTGAATCATGGGGGTAGATTTCTCATGAGTTGTTTAGCACCATCCCCTTGGTGCTGTTCTCATGATACTGAGTTCTTGGGAGATCTGGTTATTTAAAAGTGTGCAATGCCTCCCGTCCTCCCCACCTTGCTCCTGCTCCTGCCACGTGAGACACCTTGTTCCTCCTTTGTCTTTCCCAATGATCATTAAGTTTCCCGACGTCTACCCAAACCCCCAGCAGATGTCAGCATGATGCTTCCTGTAGAGCTTGTAGAAACATGAGCGAATTAAACTTCTTTTCTTTATACATTACAAAGTCTCAGGTATTTCTTTACAGCAATACAAAAACGGCCTAATACGCCTATATTTATTTGCAAGGCCATGCTAAGTTCTGTTCTAGTCATCACAAGAAATGCTGACAATTAATGAGAAAATATGCTTAACTCAGTGATGGTGGAGAAATCCTTTGCAATTTATAAATATATTCATTATCTAAATTGGTGGTTCACAATGCCACCAAAATATTATTGTCTTTTTTCACTCTGATCCTAATAAGAATACACTGATTTTTTTCCAAAGGCTTAGCATGACTTTGCATGATATTGAAGAGATGTGCAAAAAAATGTGAGCAATGCCACTATTCTCACTAATTTTATTTTTATTTGGAAAATTTTTATTTTTCATAAAAAATGTTACATATGTTAATTTGTATTGCATCTATTCTTACAAATTGATCAGGCCAGGTGGGGTGGCTCACATTTGTAATCCCAGCACTTTGGGAGGCCCACGGAGGCAGACTGCTTGAGCACGGGAGTTCAAGACCAGCCTGGGCAACATGGCAAAACCCCGTCTCTTCAAAAATTACAAAAAGCCAGGCATAGTGGCACATGTCTGAAGTCTCAGCTACCGGAGAGGCTGAGGCTGCAGTGAGCTGAGATTGTGCCACTGCACCCCAGCCTGGGAAATAGCCTGAGACTCTGTCTTAGGAAAAACAAAAACAAAACCAAAACGAATCAATAATTATTTAAAAACCTCTCTGTTTGAATTACAATATGATAAATTCCAATAGATATAACCCACATAAAATAAAGTTCTTTGGGATCTTTGTTAATCTTGAAGTGTAAAGGGTTCCCTGAGGCAAAAATCTTTGAGGACTACTGGTCTAAATTTAAAAAAAAAAGAATTTACTTACTTTCACATAATGGGGGCTTACCGCTCCAAATTGCTACTGTGTCTTTAAGTTCACAATATAGAATATCTTTACCAATTAAGTAATAACTAAATGAGAAAAGAAAGGGTTACTGTTTTACATAGCAATTAATAAGACACACATAATAATGAAGGAACTTTTTATATGGTTTCTTTTCTATACTGCAGTAGTTTGAGGAGGTGGTTTCTTAAACAACATACTATGTAATGAAAGTGCTAAATAAATCTGCAATTTAATCAAATAGAGTTTCTCCATTTGAATACATATTGGCCAAGAGCAAAGATGTCTAAATAACTCTGCTGTGCCTTTCTGCCCAACCTCTTTGCTGCCTCCTGCAATCACATCACACATTCATTTCTGTGCCTTTTCTCACACCACTTTGCACAGTAAGGACAAGGACTGTGTAGAGAGAACAGGCCCTAGAGCTGGAATGCCTAGATTCAAGTCCCTGCTTCTCAACTTACCTAGTTGCTTGAGCTTGGGTAAATCACTTAAAGTTCCTTCACTCAGTTTCCTAATTGATTAAAAGGGGATAACAGTACATGGGGTTGTTTAGGGGATTAGATAAGTTAGCATTTGGCACATAGTTAGTGCACATAAGTTTTAGCTCCTATTAATATTATTTAGAACAGAGTGTATTTCTAGGAATAGCTCATTGAGTATAGGAATACTTTCGTTAAGTATACCCCTATACTCAATGAAATCTTCCCTGATTTAAAATCATAGGAATCTCTCCTCCTTCTGGACTCTGAATCATCATGAATAATTCTACTTATTTGGTATTCCTCATTTAGGATTTTGCTTTTATAGCTCTCAGTATATATTGTCTCTCAATAAGGTTAGAACTTCTTTTAGGAAGGTCAGTGTCTTAAAGTTTTGGTATCCCTCGGTGTGCCAAGCAAGCAGTATGTGTTAACTGAATATTCCAATATTTCTACTTGACCAAATTTTAAAAACTGTCAGTTGCCTTACATAGTCACAGCTGATTTTTCCTCCAACACTCACTTACTTTTTCTATATTATGGTGTATTACTGCTGTTGTTTGAATCTGGTTTGTCTCTACCAAAACTCATATTGAAATTTAATTGCCAGTGTAACAGCACTGAGAGGTGGTGGGGCCTTTAAGAAATGATTAGGTCATTAAGCAGGATAATGCCTTTCTAGAGGGTGTTCATTAATTCTTGAGGGAATGTGCTCTCATTCTTGTAGGCTTCGATTCGTTACCACAAGAGCACATTGTTATAAAGCGAGAGCCCCTCCCTTGTGCTTTGTCTTTTTTGCAGGTGCTACATTTCCCTTTCACTTTCCAGCATGTTATGATGCAGCACGAAAGCCCTTGCCAGACACTACTGCCATGCCCTTGAACTTCCCAGCCTCTGGAAACATAAGCCAAATAAATTTCTTTTCTTTATGAATGCCTAGCCTTAAGTGTTCTGTTTTAGCAAGAGAAAATGGACAGAAAATTACATTTACTCTCTAAATGCACATTTATCTCAAATGTCTAGTATCTCCAATATATAAGACTTCAAAATCTCTACAGAACAAAGGCTATTACTGAGCACTCAGTACCGGTTTTTGAGATGCTTCACATTGTAGCAGTCTCAAAAATAAGGTTTTTCAACTGAGAGATTTTGATCAACATGATGGTAAAGGCTAACCAGGTCAGTTTTGGTCTGGTAACACTTAACAGAGTCATCTGGATACAAGCGTATCCGTAGTTGGCAATTCTATTTCTCATTTTTGTGAGCCCTACTTAAACTCTAAGAGTTGGCAGATTTAAATAGGGGACACTCAGTTGTGAAGGATAAATTCTCATGATTACTACATTCTTAATGCTTACAACAGACTTATTGTCAGAAATAACAAGGAGTTTTGCTTTCCTTCAGTATCAATTATTTTCTACTTACTTTAATATCTTGCCTATCTCCATAAAACATCCAAGAGTTGTTTGGCTAGAAGTATAACTTGCCACATAGAAAGCAAAATTAAGTTTACAGGAAAGCTTAAGAAGAGAAGCAAAACAAAAATAAAATTACTAACATTTCCCTTATTTCCTCTAAGGAGCAACTTACCCCTCGTTACAAATAAAGTGTAACTCAGAACCAAACTCGTAAGACCCATTTACAAGGATTGCTTCACCATTTACAGGATCCTGTATATGTGGACACATTTCTCCTAAAAGAAAATAATTTTGACAGTTTTCAATCCAGTTATAAAACAGATCTGAATCAGAATCAAAATTCTGCAGTGCTCTTTTGAATGCATGGGAATATTATTTTCTTTATTTACAAAAAGATTTCTTGGAGATTTTGATTTCTCAAAGCCCGCAATAATGCATTGCTATCTTAAACCTCATTTCACAAGAAGAAAATCATTATCACCATAGTGGAATATGTACCCCAAAATGTGCAAATCTCTAGAGCAAGCAGAAAAAAAAAAAAAAAGGAAGGAAGGAAGAAAGGAAGGAAGGAAGGAATCTCTAGAGCAAGCAGAAAAAAAAAAGGGGGGGCTCGTTTACTTACTATAACAGCCGTCATCTGAGACAGGTAGCCATGTATGATTCCGATCACAAATACTATGGGTGGCAAGAGGAGGTATATAGAAGTATCCTTTTTTACACTTATAATCTACTCGTTCCCCAACCTTATAGTAGGGTTTTGGTTTACCAATGAGCTCCATAGCTTCAAATGTTGGTGGCGCCTCACAGGCATCTAGGGATAAGAGAATAGGAACATGAAGATGAAGTACTGATAGCACTTTAATGAGCCATGACTGTGGTCTGGCAGCAAGTAGTACAGAAAAAACAGAAAGGTCCTTGGCAAGATTTTAAATGATTGTTCCATGCTTTTACCTGAGTGCTGGTAGTAGTGGAGGAAATGGGACTTGCATGTTTTAAGTAACAATCCTATTAGCTTTTGGTTTCTTTGGGAATAAGCATTCACCAATAAACTGAAGAGACAGCATTAATGTCTTTGGTCTTAAAAAATATACGGACGCATCTTTCCCCACATTTTTCTAAATGCATTTCAAAAGTAACTTCTCCTCTAAGAAGTCTTCTACAGTATAGAGCACTCTGCTCAGATTGTTCTTCCATAGTTTAAAACACTAACTTATAATAGCTTGTCGCTTCAGGCTATCTTCTCTTAAAAGGCATGTTCCTGGGGTTCAAGGAACATGTTCTTCTTTTTCTACTATACTCCACCCACCTTGTGGGTGCTCAAGAAATGCTGACACTGACAAACTCTATCTGCCAATAAGTATTCAATAAATTGTCTGCTACTGTGCCTGGGGAGATCAAACAACCCTAGTTTGGATTCATGTTGTGCTAAGTCAAACAAAAGGCTCAAGCTGCCCTAAAAGGACAGATAATAAAGTGAAAGTCTGAGTTTATGATGATGAGTGTTTATTCCTGATAAGCCTGTTGCTTTTCAGAATTACTTGCCCTGTGATTTAATCCTTTTCCTTATTTCTTGCCTCTTTTGCCCTACTCTGCCACACTGAGTAGCTTGGCAGTCCAGTAGTGTCACATCCTGGTGCTGTTGCTCACCTTGCTCCCTCTGCTCTGAATACCCTTCCTCCCTGGCCAGTAGCTACAACTCCTGCTCAACTCTTATCTTCCTTAATCCACCCATCATCTCCTCCAGGAAGCATTTTCTGCCTCTCCCTGGGAAGCAGTGATCAGTCAACTTCCCCTGGAATCTCCTCCTGCATGGATCTCTCAGGTAATTATCACATGCTTTTGTGTTTAATAGTTAACATGGCCAACTCCATTCATCCATGCAGCCACAACATGCAGCACAATATGTCACTCATAGTAGCTATCCACAAAAAAATTGGTACTCAAAGTCCACTGCTGTCAAACACAAAACAATGTGAATAATATATTGTAACCAATTTCATATTGAAAACAATCATTCTACAGCACAGTGGAGAAAGAAGATTAGGCCATTTCTCGTGCTGCCTATCTCCCAGTCTTCTGGTATCCTGGCAGGTGACCAGATATGGACTGCTCTCTTATGCATGGTAGTATGCCGAGTAAGCAACTGAGAAGCTACTGTGTAAGCACTTACTGATCTTGGCTTCTTTCATCGGAAATAAGGAAAACACCTAAAATAGGCAGAAGAGACCACATACAACAGGAGATTGGGGATTTTGTCCAAAAAAGCAGTTCCTCTACTGGAGGAATGAATGAGACTGGCCTGAACTTTGATACATTGTTTCCTTCAGCTATCTGGAACCATTTGGCAATTACCTTTGAGAGGGCAGGTCTCCCATGCACAGCACTGTCTGCTTACAAAACCTTCTCCTTGTGAGACTGAGTTGCTCCAAAAATTGAATGTTTATTTTAATCCATGTATTCTCTCTGCCTAACATCGTGAGTTCTCATTTTCACTTTCTCTAGGTTTCATACCTGTCTTGATTTATGCTTATGAACCTCAAACTTAACCTTGTTTTTCCTTCTCTTCATTCTTAGTTTTATCTTCCATGTTGCACCCTATTCATTTTATTTTTGTATGTTCCTCTATTTCAAATCGCATTCATCATCTTCAACTTACTGTTTTGTTTTGTGTGTGTGTGTTGTTTGTGTTTTGTTTTGTTTGGTTTGAGACATGGTCTCTCACTCTGTCACCAAAGCTGGAGTACAATCAGGGCTCACTACAGCCTTGACCGCGGGCGCTCCAGTAATCCTCGCCCCTCAACGTCACAAGTAGCTGGGACCACAGGCATGCAACATCACACCTGGCTAATTTTTTTTTTTAATTTTTTGTATAGGTGGGCAAATTTTTTGTATAGGTGGGCTCTCCTTATGTTGCTCAGGCTGCACTTCTAGCACTAAGCCTATTCTAAGCATTAATCGTAAAAGACAAAAAGAAAAAGTCCTCTCGTTTTCTTATCACCACTGCTCCCTACTCCCATCACCCTCCTTCAAAATGAACATTTTAATGATCAGTGAGCTGCAAGACTGAAGTACTGGAAGCCCTGCAAAGTTAACACAAACAGGGGAGACAGATCCTTTCTGGCCCTCAGCTGCCCCTGCCCTAGCTTTTTAGGTACCACAGAAAGACCATCCTGAGCAGAGCTCTTTAAACAACCCTCCTCTTGGAGGCAGGAGGAGCTTTTTCCTAGGCTCTAATCCCCAGCCGAATAGTATATTTAATTTTCTGGTATTTAACAGATATGGAGGCAAACAAACGGGGCTTTTGGAACCACAAGTATGACAACACAGGCAGGATCCCTGCATTCTGACAGGGAGAGACAAAGAACAGAAAAGGTCATTTTAAAAGGGTGATTACAAGTGAAGAGGGACTTGAACCGGGTTGTATGTTCAACCTGAGATGGGGGAGGTTGTGGGGGCGGGGGCGGGGGGGCGCGTTCAGAGAAGGTCTCCTAGGGCATAACCTTCCAGCTAACTTTGCAGAAGAGCAGGCCTGTTTCTGCAGCAGGACAGGAGGAAAGTGTTCCCAGGCTGAGGGAACAGCAAGCACAGATGCCCCAAAGTCTGTTTGATGAGCAGAAAAGCCTTCCCTCCCTCGAGACATCTGTTAAATGCTGTCAGATATATATCTGAAAATTATACTCCTTTCCTCCAGAGAACTTTCCTTGGTTCATAATTTGTTTGTTACTATTAAGTTTTGGTTAATGTCTGCCACTCCCAATACATTGTAGCAAATAATTTATTGGTTACCTACTGTGTTCCCGGCACTGAGCACTTAGCATCGAACAAAACAAAGTCTCTGCTTATCTTCCTGCATGAACGTGTGTGTAAACCAATAGTGAAAAAAGGATCAAGAAAATAGGAATGGTTTGTTATTGCCTACCAGTGTAATAGCAATAGACATACAAAACCCATATTCGTTGAGCAAATGCTCCTAAGGAAAAAAATGCAACACAGAAACTATACGTTATTAGATCCTAAATATAATTTGGACATAGATACACATGAAGCGCACATAAAGTCAGAAAGAAATATACCAAAATATTAAAAATAGTTGTCTTTTGATTCTGTTCGTGTCGTACAATAAGCATGTATTTCTTAGCGGTTTTTTTTGTTTTGTTTTGTTTTGTTTTGACAGGGTCTCACTCTGTCATCCAGGTTAGAGTGCAGTGGCATGATCACAGCTCACTGCAGCCTTCATCTCCTGGGCTCAAGCGAATCT
The DNA here is from genome assembly GCF_008728515.1 of Papio anubis. Lineage (NCBI taxonomy): Eukaryota > Metazoa > Chordata > Mammalia > Primates > Cercopithecidae > Papio > Papio anubis. The sequence goes on along the minus strand of NW_022159822.1, from coordinate 22,451 downwards.
CCTACCTCAGCCCCCAGAGTAGCTGGGACCACGGGCACACACCACCATGCCCCGCTAATTTTTGTATTTTTTGTACAGATGGGGTTTTGCCATGTTACCCAGGTTGATCTCGAACTCCTGGGCACAAGCAATCACCCCGCCTGGGCTTCCCAAACTGCTGGAATCACAGGCGTCAGTCACTGCGCCTGGCCTAGCATGCATTTTTAAAATTACTGATTCCATTCAATGAAATACAATACACATTTAGTGGGATAGGCCTTAAGCTTTAGTTTATGAGCTGTAGGGGAAAACAAGATTAACATTATTTGCCTTCCTTTGTTAGGATACTAATTTCTCACTAGGCTTGGTTACCAGTGTTTTTTAGGTTGCTTCACATCTCTCAAATATGACTCTAATGAAAAGAAGGAAAACAATGTCAAAAATCCATTAGGTAATGGAATCAGATACTGTCTCTATTGGTTGGGAACAGGAAGATGACTCGATGGTCCACCCACCCCCAAAAAAGCAGCCATTTAAAAACTAATAGGAGCTCAGGCAACACGAAAGTCTGTTCACAGAAGGCACAAAAATCATGGCGCGCCCTTACCACCTCTCTAACCCCAGGCACTGAGAGCCTGCTCTCACCCAATATGCCCTCCCCAGCCCCAGCGTCCGCGCTCACTCCATTCAAAGCAAACAGTGAGCTAGCTGTCTTGCCCACAGTGAACTCCGCACACAGGCCACTTGCGCACAACAAGCTCCCAGCAACACCTGGCCAGGCCCCTCTCGCCCAGCCCAGTCCAGCACATGGGGCACAGCAGACGCACTGCAACCCTTACCGCGGGTACTGTCCAAGCCCTAATGAACACTCCACTCACCAAGGCACCAAGGGAACACAGGGCAAACTCTCACCACGGGCACAGCACGGGCCCTAGCAACATTCCCACGCACCTGTGCACTCCAGAGCAAGCCCTCACCTGGGGCGCCCAGTCCGCACTCCCCTTGTCGACAGGGCTCAATCCCGAAAACACTGTTCACGCTTTTGAAGGGGACACAGCCAGATCCTGCGTAAATGCCGGCCGCGCACACCACGCCCCGAAACAAGCTTCACCTCGGGCTCTGCGTGGTCCCCGCATTCCCCGCCACATACCCCCGGGATCTGAGCACTACACCCCTCGGAGAACCTGGCCTCGCTCTCTATCCCAGGCAGGCACGACGTGCAGTGAGCCCCGCCCCGCGCCTCCTGCCCGACTGACTGCGCAGAGCTCTAGCCTCGCCGCGAACGCGCGAACTCGTCCCGGGGTCCTACCGGAGAAGGAGGATAGCTGCAACACGAGAGTAGCCAAAAGCAACCCAGGAAACCGACCGGAAGAAAAGGGACGCTCGCGGCGGCCGGGAAGCGCCATGGCGCGATGCGGAAGACGCCGCTATTTTTCCGGAGGGAGAGCAGAGAAACCGAGAGCCAGCCGAGCAGGGAAGCCCCTTCTGAGGCCGGCTATGGTACGCAACAATCACCAACTCACAAAGTATCTAGGGCCTCAGGACAGGTGGGCGTGGCCTGAACCGCGCCGGGGGCGGAAGTCAGTCGACTCACGAGGGCGGCTGGGACCAATCGGCGGGCTGTGGGGTGGGGCCTCGGCGCTCAGAGGCAGCCGTTGGCCTTCAAGGAGACAGGGCGTGGCCCTGGCGGGGCCTACCTGCCCTGGCTTCCCGGACCCGCCTCTTTTCTTGGGAAACCTTTGGCCGACCATCCCGGAAGTCTGAGGCGTAGTGCGGGAAAGGGCTGCCTCATCGTCATATTTGTGACCAAGGAAGGGTGGAAAACTAAGCTGCTTTGGTCATCGTTTCCGGGAACTCGAGAATCAAGAATAAAGCACTTCGACGTAAAAACAGAGATCCAGAGTCCAGGCAGGGGGTCACCGTGGGCCAGCACCGCTCAGGGTTAGTTTTATCCTGGGGCCCTGCAGGCTGTCTGGACTGCCTGGGCCCTTATTTGGTATTTTGCATTAGTCAGGCATTATTAGGAACAATATTTCAGTTTTTCTTGCTTGAATGCCTGCTACTGTGTCGTCTCGGGGCCGTCTTGTTTTCACAATCTCAAAGGTTTGACTTCTGCACTCCCAGCCCCTAAGATAATTTGCTCTTTGCTCCCCTCCCTGGAGAGGACCCCTCAGAATCTAAATTATTAAGCAACACCAGGCCGTTAGCATATTGAGACTCTATGGGGCCCTTGCCCTTGAGCAACTGAATGTTTTATTGAAGACGAAATACACATGCATGAACAATGTAAGACCAAGGGTGTCCTACGTGCCAGTTGGAAGCAATGAATGCAGGAGGATTGGGGTGGGTAGAAATTGTTAGGTGAAGAGTGGATAAGGGGGAGAAGTTTTCTGGTGAAACAATCTTAGGAAGAATATCGGAAAATTAAGAATGAGCAGGATTGATTTGTAGGGTTCTGAGTAGTAAACCGGTATGACTGGTAACAGGAAAAAAAGGGACATGACTGGCATTACAAGAGCAAACAAAGAGTTGGCATTTCTTCCTCTCAGACTGGCAAAGAATTAAAACCTCAGCCAGTGTGAGTGAACGTGTTGCAGGGAGACCAGCACTCTGTTTGTAATACAATTTTTCAGAATGTTAAAAGTCTTAAAGTGGATATGAGTTCTGTTAGGCTATCAGTTCCCAGAGAAATCATCAGAGCTGTGATCAAAGATTTATAAATTTTAAAAAATGTAAACCCTAAGTGTCTAGCAAAAGTAATAAGGAATTTCTGGTAGTTAGCTTTTGTGATGGAATTCTATGCAGCAAATATTGCAAAAGAATACCAAATATGAGAAACTGATATAATTGTAAGTGGAAAAAGCAGAGTTCAAATTGGCATATGCCTTTTGGCATTACTTTTATTAAAAGTACCATACTAATATATATAAAAAACTGGGAATACAACAAAAATAATGGTTGATAAGATTATAGATATTTCACTTTCCTTATGCTTTTCAGTTTTCTGTTTTCTATGTTGACCTTATATTACATTTAGAATAAAGTAAAGAAAATATATTTTAAAAATCAAACCTATGTATCAAGGGCTGTTTTGTTCATAGAATTATGGGAGTAGAACTTGTATTACACAGGGTTAACCTATGAAGAGGAAGATGAGGAACTGAATGCTCAGTGTGTAAACCTCAAATGGGTCTTATAGAATTATAGAACTGAAGTGTATTTAACAGTTTTATAACTGAGATGTACTGAAGACTTTCTGGGTTCTCCAAACCATGGAATTCCTCTTCCTGTCAGACCAACAAAAATTTTAAAATTCTTGGCAGAGATTATAAGACATTAAGTGTGGAGGTGGTATATCAAATAAACATCTTAGTATCTTGGATTATAAAATTCAGACGCTCCATGACAGCAATTAAAGCAGGTACAATTAAAGAGATAGTAAATAGGAAACTCAATGAGGGGAAATTATTATTTCTGTTAATGTATGGTGTGAAAGAGTTATATGACAGACATGTTCTGTGGCTCAATGCCAGCACTCATTTGCGAAAGTGGATAGTCTATTTATTGTCCTCTGCAACAATAAATATTAAAAATTCTCCATCTATTTTCAGGCTTGGAAGAAAAATGTCTTTTTTCTCATGAGGAATTTTATTATAAACTATAGAATAAAAAGTATGGCTAGTGTTTGATTTCCTAGTTTCAAGTGTCAGATAAGACTCAAAGATTGATATTTTATTGAAACTTTCTTTCAATCAGTAAAATTTCTATCCCTGGGGTTAATCAAGCCATTCTTAACATACTCGAAGACTTTCACATTAAATATTTAAAACTTATTTTTATTTGATTCAACTGAGGCTTCATTTGAATGGCTCTGAGCCTTGTTCTCTACTTTTTGGATAAGTTTCATGAGTCAGGGATAGCGTTTTCTCGTTATATCTACAGTGCCAAAATCTATAATAGGTATACAATGAATAACTGGTAAATGTTGGATGAAATGAATGGTTCTTGTGGTCAAGGGCATTTAACATGTCTCTGCCAGTTCTCCCCCAGCATGAGTTTACCAAATGCCCAGAAAGTTCTGAGAGATTTTGATTTAAATAATTTTAGACCCTAGAAAACAAATTGAGATCTGTCTGTAAAAGGGATGAGCTACAAATGTCTGCACAGCTAACTTTCCTAAATCAGGTGTTGCAAGCTTACTTGTAAAGTGGAGCTGTGGTCTATCCCTTAGCCTTGAGATCATTTTAGTGACCAGTTCAAAGGGAGGCTGTCGACAATGAACTTCCTGAGGCCTTAACAGGGGTAGAGCTTGAAGCCAAAGCTTTGAATGAAGTGGATTTATGAGATTAAACACTAATGTTTCCTCCAACTCCTCCTATAGATTTTGTCAAACTGCCAAAGAGAAGAAAAGGAGAGAATGGAGGATATGTGTGTTTGTGGACCACGTTTGGAACTATGGGATCTCCTTTAAGGGGCTTATGAAGGGCAGTGTGGGTGGTGGCTGGTGTGCAGGGATGTCATTAAACTGTGGCCAACTCTTTTAAAATTTGATGTTAGATGTTTCTTTGCCTCGTAAATTAGTATACTGTATTTACATTATGCTTTTCAGGAGCAGGTGTAGTAGTATGAATGGGCCTCTATTTGCATCTACTAAGCACCTGCCAGCCAACTGACCTTTATGGTTAGCTGTGTCTGATCCTCTTTCCTGTTACTATCAAGAGCATTTTTGTGGCATTACATATGAACACAGGGATTATGAAAACAATCAGGTATAGAAAGAGGTGCATTTCTCAGAAGGAATGGATAGTATTTTGTTTCCTCTTGGCTTTTGAAGGCTTTAAAAACATAAGTATATTAGAAATTATATTCCATACGTCGATTTGCAAAATAAAAATAAAGTATTTTACTCCTTTCTCATTGTAATGGTAGAAAGAAAATTTCATTTAAGCCTCATAAACTTTATATACTTGGTGTGCCAAAAAAGCAAACAAAACAAAGAATGTTAGTACTAGGAATAGCTTCGGAGAGCAATTGGTGTCCAGCCCCTGCTGATAGGGCTCCGATGTGCGGAGGAACACCAGGTTCTTTTGTCTCGCATTGAATTGGAAAAAACAAGATGGACACATGTGGAGTGGTTTTAAGGAGTGGAGAGTTTAATAGGCAAGAAAGAAAGAAGGAAGAAGCTCCTCTGTATGGAGACAGAGACAGCGGGGCTCCAAAGCCGAGAGTGGAGACCTCAAGTGGGGCAGAAGCCAGCCAGATATATGTAGAAGCTGGAGGAGGTGGTGCCTGACTTGCACAGGGCTCAGCGTATTGGTTTCACTAGGCATGTCATTCACATAGCCTGCGAAAAAGCTGGCCTTCTCACCCTAGTCTTTTAATTTGCAAATGCAGGGCACCATGATGTTCTACACGCGTGGGGATATGTGGGGCCATGTTGCCAGGCACATGTTGGGGCAAGGGCAAGAGGACAACCATGGGAATCATCATGTTGGGTGGGCCCAATTTCTAATGGCCGGTACTTGCATATCTAAGGTCGTCTGCCTGGCTCTAAGGGCCTGGGCTTTTCTTTTTGACAAGAAACGTTTCTGGAGCTGCTTTAAAACAAATGAAAACTTTCCAAGGACCCCTTTTCCTCTCTATATGTCTAAAATAATTTCTTAATAACTCCTATCACATTCTCCCCCAACCCCCCGAGGAGACAACCTAATTGCTGTTAGGGGGTTATGGGTGATGACTTTTTCTGGCTACTTCCTGCTGAAAATGGACGTCAAATGGGGAACACCAGCTAGGGCTCTTCCTGGGGTCTATCTAAGGGTTCTTGGAAATAGGGTGTGTCCATGCGTGATCCAGTTTGCAGCACCCATTTGGAGTTTGGTTGCTTCTAGAGAAGAAACAATTTGAGTTACAGTATTGAGTATACAGGGTTTAAGTATTAATACAAGACATATAAGCAAGAGAGGGCTTAATAAAGGGTTTAACCAATTCCATAAAGAAGACTGGAATCCATTAAAGAGGGATTGTAACTACCCGGGACTAAAGCCTGCATTTTTCCTGAGCTTGTTGATGATTTAGATTTGATCTTTTTTTTTTTTTTTTTTTGAGACGGAGTCTTGCTCTGTCGCCCAGGCTGGAGTGCAGTGGCGAGATCTTGGCTCACTGCAAGCTCCGCCTTCTGGGTTCACGCCATTCTCCTGCCTCAGCCTCCCAATTAGCTGGGACTACAGGCGCCTGTCACCACGCCCAGCTAATTTTTTGTATTTTTTAGTAGAGACAGGGTTTCACTGTGTTAGCCAGGATGGTCGCGATCTCCTGACCTCCTGATCCGCCCTCCTCGGCCTCCCAGAGTGCTGGGATTACAGGCATGAGCCACCGCGCCTGGCTAGATTTGATCTTCGAGTACCTGTAGATTTTCCTGTACTTTAGTAGAGGTGTTAATCCAGAAGCAGCATGTTTCATTTGAAAGTGCATCACTAATTCCAATAAAAAGTCCTAGCAGACTCAGTAAAACTTTGATGCTTCCTTTTTGTTAGTAACTATTATCCCTCCTGTAAGGATAATAATTAAGCAAAATATACAGCAATGGAAACTTTCTGTCCAATATTTCAGTTAGAAGATGCTACCATGTATAACTCCATCACATACAGTAGAGTGAGTATAGCAGTTCCCACAAGTGTGGTGTGGTAGATAATTTCCATCTAAAATTTTACTTTCTAAGATATACAATTTCCCTTTGGGGTTTGTGAAGTTCCTTGGTTTTATTTTCCCAAACAAAGAAACCTCCAGTTTATGGGCACCCTACTTACTTTCATTACCTGGCAGAATTTGCAGGATAATTGCCCATAATTAGCATATTGATCCAGATTTTTACATTACCCATCCTTTTTTGTTTCTTCCAAGTTGCAGGAGATCACTTGATTTTCAGGAATAAGCAGGGTTAGTTTTAAATGTAGGCAAAAAGCTTAAAAACAATTAATGAAACTAGGATTTAATGACAAATGTGTGATAAGCTTTGGAGCATAATTTCTCTCTCCAGTCCTCATTTTTGGTAAAAAACAAATTATGATCGGACCGTGTGTGTTGTTTGTAGAATAAACTTTAATCTTATACTTGGCCTGATTACTTGCATAAAATGCAGCAAGAATGGTTATTTTTACATAGGCCTTTTGGATTGGTTTTGATGAAACTCTGTTCCATAAGGAATTCCAGATAAGACCTTCAGAGCCCACCATGGGTTTGTATCCGCAAATACCTGTGAGTTGGGTGATCCTCGCCTCTTGAGATCCCAAGATAAACTCGGAACTCCCAGACCTGTTAGAAAGTGACATTCTTTACTGACCGCAGATTAGGAACTCTGTGCAGGGACTGTGTAGACAAGGTATGAGGCCAGTTCTCCCCAAGGGCTTTTTATTGGCTCTGCATGTCAAGCTTGATTCCTTAAAGGGAAACACATCCTTTCAGTCAAAGCCTTGGTAAAATAACCAGTTTTTCCAATTGTGTCTTGTTAAAAAAAAAAAAAAAAAAAAAAAAAAAGGATTCTTATTGCACTGATGCAAACAACTATATTGCTATAAGTTAAGAATACTCACAGATAGTCTCCAAATTCCAGAGGAAGCAGGCAGAGAAAAATAAACATGCTCCAAATTTTGTTCACAGTAGTAAACCTTACTCAATTATCAAAGGCCAGAAATAGCTTAAAATAAGTTTCCTTGACTCTGAAAAAACAAAACAAGGACCAACAATATTCCAAGCAAAAGTTAAAAAGTCTGCTTTAACTTTCTGAGTGCAGTCCCTTTAGTTAACTCTTGTTTTGTTTAATATCTGCGAACATGTCAGTTCTTTATGAGTCCTGTACATCCTTTCTCTATTCCAGTGTTACAGTGTTCAATGCTGTTAAAAACCTGCATTTGAGAACACTTGTTAAAGTCCTTAATATAGCTGGGTTATAAACCGTGTTTTGAGAAGGAACAAAGCAAGACGAACAATTATCTGTGAACGGCAACATTTCCCAGATAGTTACAGTTAAAAACATGACTGAAAAAGAAGTTTATTTATCTCTGTGGCTTCCAATAATTTTACCCTTAATTATGACTGATAGCATATACTTAAACATTAGAATTTTGGAAATCCCATCTAATTTTGGAACATATATTATTCATCAAAATATGGCTTAAAAGAAGATTGGACATCATTTTGGCAATCTCATGTGACTAAACATGTCAAATAATCCTGTTTACCTCTTTTCTGAATGTTTCAGGGGCCCTCTGAACCATCCAAAAAGCCATCCCTCAGGAAGGAAAATTTTGAAACTTGAAGTTTGATTTTGAGATGACTGTTAAAATGTTAGAGGTTTAGAACACTTGATGTTATGAAATAGAATTCCAGATTGCCATAAATTATTTTGCCAAAATGATGACTCAAAAGGCAAAAACGTTTCGTTAGCCTTTACTATGACATGAAAATCCTGTTCAAAGACAAATTTTAGCCTTGCATTAGTTTGTTAATATAAACCCCAATTTGTTTAAATGAAACCTTATAGATTATCCCATCTAATCCAATTTGACCATGAGGTGAAAGCTTAACAAACTTTTTATAACCCTTTTACTAAAGGGCAGTTTAGTGTTTTAAGACTTCCTTGCTATACTTTTATTTCAATGCTCAATTTATGATTATAGATACTATGGGAGAAGACAATGTAGTGCTTCTATCATGTATTTCATTGCAAGGCAACCCAAAACCAATCGGCTTATTTTGTAATTAGCCCATCCCTCATGGGAGTCTCATCTCTTAGTTGGGGGTGGGATGGGGTGGGGATGTTTCCATATCTTTCAGGAGGCCAAGAGCATGCTTCTCTGATTTATAACTGCTATTAGCCATCCCTTAAAGTATATTTCCTACCTGGTTACTACACACCAAAGCTCTCTCAAAATGCGAAGTAATTTTTGATACCCCAAAACTCAAAACCGTCAGATAACACAATGCAAAACAGAACACAGCCTTTGATTTTGAGAGGGATCTATCTCCTTTTAATTCCTGGGGTTTCATGAGGAAAACAGTTTTGTTTTTTGTTTTTTGTTTTTTCCCCAAAGTGGCGTCTTCGGTTTTTCCCAAGGAATCCCATGCTACCAGAAGTTTTCCCAAGGAGTCCCATGCTACCAGAAGTTATCTTAGGGCCTCTCATGCATGTATTAAGAGTGGTAAGACAAAAAATTGAGAAAAATGATTCAGCTGACAGAAGAGTCTTTTTCCAGAAAAACTTTTAAATATACCTATAACTTGAATATCGACTTTTAATTAAGCTGAGCACTCTTTAAGAAAATTCTTTTAAACTCCTTGTTACTTGACTTTAGCCACACCAAGCAGTTAAGATTTTTACTCTTAAACCTTACAAAAAGTAACCTCACAGGTGAAACCAACAAGCCTTAAGTAGGTTATGATTTAACTACAAGTGTACAAGGTATTTTGTAAGGGGAGATAGGCAGCTCTTGAAACTGTCATTGCCAAATTGTGACTGAGACAGCGAAAGAGATCCAACCCAAACAACTCCATTTTTTTTCCAGCCCCCAAGCTGCCTTTGCCCATCCCTGGGCATAGACTGAACCAACTTTGTGAGGAGCCTAGTTTACAGTGTATAGTTTAAAACAAAGATGATAACAGCACTTTCTTAAGATACACTCCCCTCTTGCCAGGGGACCAGACCAAGAAACTAGCCATAAGATTAGAAACCATGACTTAGGGGTAATGCAGCTGGAGGCTACAAGATTTTGACCCTCTCAAGATGAGTGCTTAAGATATTTTGTAAACCCTGCTCATGATGGATTAGCTGGTACCACCCACATTGACAAACTGGCTTATCTGACTTTGTGGCTGTCACCCAGGAACTGACTCAGCACAAGAAGACAGCCACCATTGTAAAATGGCAGAAACTAAAACAAAGTATTGCCATGCGGTTACAGGTTATGTTCCCAAGGACATGAAACAAGATGGAGTCCTGTAGCCAAGTTTGTTACTGACCGTTTTGTTGGGCTGCCTTGAACAGCAGGCTTATGGGGTACTGGGCCTGCATCCTAACCTAAGATACCCTTTCTTTGACAGAACCATACAGAAAGACATGCAGAGCACATCAGATTGTCTGCAGCTTAAGACCAACCTCACAAATCCTTTTTCATTAATTATAATTTTACAGATAATATAAATTATGATCCTTATTATCCCGTTTACTGGTTTGCACAGGGACAGAGAAGTCAAAAGCCTGACTAGTAAGAAATTTTTACCCTTTTGCCAGCATATCAGGCTTCTGGGTTCCCTTCCCCCTTGGCTCAACTCTAAGCCAAGCATTTTAAGGTTTGGAAAATTAACATTTCCCAGGTTGGAAGAACATTATGAAAGAGATAGAATCCATTTTAAACTGCAAAAACAGGAAAAACACCTTAGAAAGGAGTTCCAGTTAGGGTTGTCAAGAGGTATTGGCTCTTCCTATTGGGAATGGTGTTTCCCCTATTTCTTTGCCTTCCCTATTTTCTCTTTTCCCTTTTGGCCTACTATAGGAGACATATTGCTCATCTCCAAAATTCTCTTCTGCTTGCAGAGCTGCCTGTTTTAGCTGTAGTTAGGGTTTGGCTTAGAAACAGCATAACATTCCTCCATGAGAAGTCAAATACCTGAGTTAAATTTTGGAAAGCTTCTATATACCCATCAGGGTTGTCCGAAAATAGTCCTAAGACTCCTTTTACTTGTCTGAGGCCTTGCAATGAGAAGGGAACTTGAAGGGCCCCCAAATAAGGGGGATCCTCAGATGGTTCCCCTGTAACTTACTTCTTTAATTTTGGGGAAGTAAAAAGGCCATGCCCTTGTGCAAAAGAAAATAGGCCATTTTTCTTCAAAGTTTCAGGGTCGAAGGAGTCCCAGTGCTTTAAAATACACTCCAGGGGAGTGCATGTTAAAAGATGATTTGTTATCCATCTAGAAAGAGAAGTGAGAATAAAAGCATCCTTTTAGTCTCCTCCCTTTCGGTATGTGATCCAGGATAGAGACAAAAACAGTAGAGGGCGTCCCCCCAACTATATTCCCTCCAGGGTTCCTGGATTCCCAGCACTTGTTTAAATGTGCCACCCATGACTGCAGGCGTTACCCTCCAAGCTATGGCACCAGAGGAACTAAACTTTTGGGCCTTAGTCACGCCGTCCCCAAGCAGTCTTAGTCCTCTGCCTTTTATTTCCCTTTGACGTCCTAGACTTGTGTGGCCTGTGTTCCTTCCTAAATGGATTTCAAGAAAAATCACATAATTGGGCAAGGTCCCTGTAAGGGAGGGGGCATGCTAGATTGAACTCTATATCCTGCTATTATAGTCCGTGCTAAAGCATTTACCCACAGAAAAATGGTTCCGGTTAACTTCTGGACTTAAAATTCCCTCACTAATTAAGTACTGTCTTAATAGGAGACAGAATACACGCCTTAAAGGAACATAGGAACTGAATGTTCGTTTTTCTGCCAGTGGGACAATATGGAGACTAAAATGTGATTGCAGAAGACATCTTACTCCTAACTGTTAAAAGCAGAGCTTTCCCGTCCACAGAAGTAGCAGTAGAAAAGTGCAAAATGGAAAAGTAGCAAAGCTGCAATGTACTGCAGAGAACCAGCAATGTGTCTCATGAAGAGGATTTTTATTTCCACTAGGTGGCTTAGAAATACCATGTGCTCGCCAGAGAAACGGTAGAGAGTAAGAGACGTTTATTAAGTTACTGCCTGCCATGATTCGTGATCTTTTCTAACAGACCATGAACTGTTTTTGCCATGAACTGTAAAGATTCCTGCACATTAGACACACAGAGAGAGGGTAAGAGACCGCTGAAAAGAGAAAGTTTGGTGACAGGGTAGCTGGAAGACAGCCTTGAGATTAAAGGACAGATTTAAAGTTGAGATCCACTCCATACTCACCAGTCTGATGAATGAATTTCCTTTCCTGGCCCATGCACCAAAATGATACGGCTCTGAGGAGTGGAGGAACACCAACCAGGTTCTTCATCTCATATTGAATTGGGAAAAACGACACGGACACACATGGAGTGGTTTTAAGGAGCAGAGAGTTTAATAGGCAAGAAAGAAGGCAGAAGCTCCCCTTTACAGAGACAGAGGGTGGAGGGGCTCCAAACCCAAGACAGGAGACCCCCATGTGGGGTGGAAAACAGCCAAATATATGTAGAGGCTGGAGGAGGTGGTGTCTGATTTGCACAGGGCTCAGGGGATTGATTTGGCCAGGGATGTCATTCACATAGACTGTGAAAAACTGGCCTTCCCACCCTAGCCTTTTAAGATACAAATGCAGGGCACCAAGATGTTCTACACATGGGGAGATATGTGGGAGTGGCCACGTGGCCAGGCACACCTCCCGGCTAGGGCAAGAGGAAAACAGTGGGAATTACCATGTTGGGTGGACCCAGTTTCTAATGGCTTGCATTTGCATATTAAAGGTTGCTGGCCCAGCTCTGAGAGCCAGGGCCTTCCTGCTAGACAAGAAACATTTCTGGAGCTACTTTAAAAGAAACTAAAACGTTCCAAGTACCCCTCCATCTGCCTAAAATAGTTTCTTAATAACTCCTATCACACTGCTTTTCAGATGTAAATGTAAGGTCAAAGGTCAGCAGAATTGTTTAATAATACAAGTTGGCAATAAAGTATTTTATCATAATATATACAGTATTTCCCATTATAACTGATGTAATAAAAAAAATCTTTTGGCTTTCTTGCAATTAAAAACTCACAGGGGATGTTGCAGTGAGCCTAGATTGCACCACTGCACTCCAGCCCCAGGGCAAGACCCTGTCTCCAAAACAAAACAAAACAGAAGACACAGGCATTACATATTTATTAATCATATTGCTCAGTGACCTACCCCATTCTGGAAAATAAAGAACACAGGATTTTTTTTCTTGTGTTGGGAAATTTTAATTCTAAAAAAGGCCAATTCCCAAACATTTAGTCTTAAGTCCTCTTTTAAAAGTTACTTCTTCAAAATCCCAAGAAATAAGAGATTTGCTAACGATCCAGATAAGCAAAAGTCCTATCGAGTATCTTTACGTGTATTTCACTGCCTACTTGCTCTTCTTTCTTGGTGACCTAGCTGTATGTCCTTTGCCCATTTTTGTGGGGTGGAGAGAAGTTTGGTCTTTGAATTTTTAAGCACTCTCTAAATAATAAAACAATTACCCTTTGTGGTATAAGTTGCATTTTTTTTCTTGCAGTTTATCAGTTGATTTTGTCATGCACGTCTGTGTGAAGAGACCACAAAACAGGCTTTGCGTGAGCAATAAAGCTTTTTAATCACCTGGGTGCAGGCCGGCTGAGTCCAAAAGGAGAGTTGGCGAAGGGAGATAAGGGTGGGGCCGTTTTATAGGAGTTGGGTAGGTAAAGGAAAATTACAGTCAAAGGGGGTTGTTCTCTGGAGGACAGGAGTGGGGGTCACAAGGTGCTCAGTGCGGGAGCTTTTTGAGTCAGGATGAGCCCAGAAAAGGACTTTCACTAGGTAATGTCATCACTTAAGTCAAGGACCGGTCATTTTCACTTCTTTTGTGGTGGAATGTCATCAGTTAAGGCGAGGCAGGGCATTTTCACTTCTTTTGTGATTCTTCAGTTACTTCAGGCCATCTGGGCATATATGTGCAAGTCACAGGGGATGCGATGACTTGGATTGGGCTCAAAGGCCTGACAGATTTTTCTTAGGCTGTTTTTTGTCCTATCTTGCATGATTTTAAATTGAAATCCAGGTTCATGTCTATCTCTCTCTTTATATTGTTGTCAAAATAAATGTGGCCAAATTCACCTTTAAAGCAACTGTTAAACAGAATTATACAGAAATAAGCAGTAATCATATATGTTTGGGTGAGGGAAAAGGGACAAGATGGAGGAAGGTGAACAAGATGGAGCAGTCCCTATTGTTTCTGGGTTCTTCATCACAGATTTTCCCGTGCCCGGGAAAAATTCCCACGCCCGGGAAAAGAACCAAATCAACTGAGCATGCGCAGAATGACGTCAAGCCGGGGACACCGAAATTCAAGAAGCCACTCCTACACACACGCCCCAAACTCCTCCTCTTCCAGCTCCCAGGCAGGAGCCGGCGTGACTTCTTCGGCCCCCCCGCATTCGTGGACCGGAGAACATCACCCAAGAGCGCTGGCGCGACTTCCCTTGCCCTTTCCCGCGGACCAGTGAACCTCGTCCAGAGTGCGTGCATATTTGCAAATAAAAGGGCTGCCACTTTCTTCACTCGTTTTGGCCTTTATTGATATTTAGTCTTTGCGTCTATTAATAATAGTAATAGAGAAGCAAAAACGAAACAAAGCAGCTGGTGCGAAGCCCGGCCTGGGAGGGCGCTATAACGCCGAGGTCTGAGGAACCTCCTCTAGCGAACCGGCTCCCAACCCAACCAACCACCAACACCGAACAAGTGTTCCAGCTTTCCACTGGTGCCCGCTCTGAGAATTTCTTCTTCGTGGAATTACTCCCCTTTGTTTACCATCTCCGTCCCCGTTTAAAATTATGGCCTGAAATTAGATGCGATACATCCCCAGGACGTAGCCACCTAATGGCGAGTGGGAGCCTTCAACCCGGAGACGTCCGTCTTAAATTACTCAATTCTCGTTAGTGGCTCCAGGGCCCCGGTCTCTAGCAGCGGCAAAAGGGCGGCTTTACCGCATTAGTCGGGTTTCCATTTCTGGTGGGTTAAACGTGAACCTCACAATCCAAAATCCCTAAGGACACTTATAGGGTGTCTTATCAAAAACTTGACCTTACATTTAGCCCAAGATTTAAAAGAGCAGAAGCGGCTAATTTTTCCTTTCCCACTGTGGCATGGCCGCAGTATAAATTAGACGAACCAATCTCAATGGCCGCAGATGGCACTTGGCTATAACGTTCTATTAGATCTCTCTAATTTCTGCCAAAGGCGGAAAGTGGTCAGAGATTATCTATGTCAAGGCTTTTGGGACTTGAAGCCTGGCCAGACACCAATGGCCAGTGTTCAATGGCCCGGGTGCTTGTTGAGTTAAAACCCGGCCCTCAGCCTCCACACCACAAGCAGAGGAAGATTCTGCTTCCATCTCAGAAGAGGCTGGCCGGCGGGGCCACCTCCCTCCCAACCTACCAAATCCTCCCTATTCTCCTCTACAGCCCCTCCTCAGCCACTCCCTCTTACCTCTCCCATTTCGCCCACACTGCCCCAAGACCATGATGGCAGCCCACTAGTCAGCCCTCTACCAGTCAGCCTGCCCCAAACCCCTCTACCGGTCGGCCACCTCCAACCTACGACTGGTCAGTCTGTTTCCAGCCTCCTGTTGGTTTGTTGGCCCCTCCGAGGGAAATTGGGCGGGCCCGAAGGACTAGTTGAGTCCATGTCGCACCCTTGACAGACCTTTCCAAGATTGAGAAAAAGCGGCACCGGCGATTTCTCTGCTAACCCCACCCTATATTCCAAGGGTTCGATACCTATATGGAGCATATGATCTAACCTGGCGGCTTACAGGTCATTTTGTCCTCCTCCCTTAGCAGAGGAAGAGTGTATTCTTGCAGCTGCCGGGCAACATGCAGATCAATGGCGTTTAACTGGCATACGTCCGTTAGGAAAAGATGGCTGTCCGTCCATAGAACCAGATTGGGATTACCAGCCACAGCAACCCGGCGCCATAGGAGAGACATTATGGTTCAATGTCTCTCTTGGCCGGTATGGGCAACCTCTAACAAAGTGGTCAATTTTACGATAAACTAAAATCATCCAGCACCCAGATGAGAATCCGGCTTCCTTCCTAAATCACCTTACAGAGGCACTTGTGAATTTTACTCAGCTAGACCCCCACCTCCCCAGCAGACAGCTGTCCCTAGCCTCTATTTTATCTCCCAGTCAGCCTCAGATATTCGAAAAAAATAAAAGGTTGAAGATGGGCCTCAAACCCCCATACAGGACTTAGTAAATTGGGCCTTTAAAAGTTTTGTGTGGAGTTTTTTGGTTTTTTTAGAGCCGAGGAGTCTCGCTCTGTCACCCAGGCTCGGAGTGCCGTGGCGGGATCTCAGCTCACTGCAAGCTCCACCTCCCAGGTTACACCATTCTCCTGCCTCAGCCTCCCGAGGTAGCTGGGACTGCAGAAGCCGCCCGCATTAAGCCCGGCTAGTTTTTGTATTTTAGTAGAGGCGGGGTTTCACCGTATGTAAGCCAGGATGGTCTCAATCTCCTGACCTCATGATCCACCCGTCTTGGCCTCGAAGTGCTGGCATTACAAGGCCCAGGCCATCGGCGCCCGGCCTGGCCTTTAAAGGTTTTAACTCCAGAAGAAGCAGCTGAGGCCTTGAGAGGCTAGACAAGGAAAAGAAGGGCTGTGCTTCAGGCATGGCTCTAGTGGCTGCCCTGCAACCAGGTGCCCATTCTGCCTGGCAGGGAAGACACAGGGCAAGTCTCCTAAGGGCACTTGCTTCCAGATCTTGGGAGCTCAAGCGTGGGCTAATGAGTGCCCTCAGGCAAAGGGAGTCTACCGTCAATCCCTTGTTTCAAGTGTGGCACGAACTGGGCATTGGGCCAGTAAAGTGCTAAATCCTCTTTCACCTACCACTCCATGTCGGTGTGCCATCAGGAAGGGAGCATTGGAAGTCTGATCGCCCAGCTGTCAGGGCCGGGGCCCTGCACCTCAACGTGGTGCCTCTCCTCCAAGTCCAGAAGAGCTCCCTTCCCGGCTCCTACACCTCGGTGTGATTGGCCGGTGCCCTCACTCGGAGACCCCAGTCACCCTCGCCCGAGCCAGAGTAGCATACAGGTGGCGGGTAAGCCAATTTCTTTTCTCATCGTCTGAGGGGGCTACTCAGTTTTGCCATCCTATGGTGGTGGACCTAGCCAACCCTCCACTATTTCAGTAGTGGGGTAGGCCGATAAGCCATCTAGCCCTCATGAACCCCAATGTTAAACTATTTGCCTGGATTATGCATATTTTGCCCTCTTTCCTCATCATGACCTCCTGTCCCTTACCCCCCTCTTAGGGCCGAGACATCTTAACCAAGCTCACAAGGCTTCCATTAGCCTGCCCTCTCATCCCTCCCCGGCTCAACATTACCCTAATAATGCCTTTGTGTACCCATAATCAGGGCCCAATCCACCTTCCCGGTGTTCCCCAGTGCCGGGTTTGACCCTCAGGTGTAGGATACATCTACCCCAGTTGTTGCTTTCGACATCACTTACCAATCGCCTTATCCACCTGAAGGACTCCACCCACTTCCCGTCTAGCCCTCAGTTCTCTCTCCCCACTGCGTCACCCGGCAAAAGGAATCAAACCCCATCATCGACCCGTTTGCTTCAACAGCAGATTTTAATCCCCACCCATTCTCCATGCAACCTCCCATCCTCCCTGTTAAAGAAACCCTCCAGGGCTTACAGACTAGTTCAAGACTTACGTATCATTAATGGGCAGTAATCCCAGCACACCCAGTGATTACCTAACCCTATACCCTTCTCTCCACGCATACCTCCGCCGGGGACCTCCCACTTCCACTGTCATGTGATCTAAAAGATGCATTCTTTTCTATTCCTTTACATCCCGATTGCTACCTTATCTTTGCTTTCACTTGGGAAGATCCCGAAACCCATGTCTCTACTCAACTCACTTGGACAGTTCTTCCCCAAGGTTTCCGAGACAGCCTCCACTTCTTTGGGCAGGCATTGGCCAAAGACCTAGCCCAGTGCCCATTCCACTCCAGCACCATTATCCAGTATGTTGATGATTTACTTCTATGTAGCCCCCCAAACTCCCCTAACAATGAGGACCCATTCTCATGGCTAACACTTATTCGCCAGGGACTTAACTTAACCCAGGCTGCTGGAGTAAGGAATCTCTCCCACTGCTTCCTTTGTGCTGCACTCGGAAAAGCTCCCTTAGTGGCAGTCCCACTACCAACCGCTTTCAATATCACCACCGACTCTACCAGCTCCTCTCAAGCAACATCCTTGCCTCAAGTCCCATTATACCGTAATCCACAGAGTCAAACCCTTCCTTTTTGCTATTCTACTCCAAACTCTTCTTGGTGTAATCGCACACAAGCTCCCAGCAGGACCCAGACGGCCCCCGTTGGAGGCTACTTTTGGTGTAACCAAACTCTTATCTAAAACTCTTAACCATACCTCCATCACCCAGTCCCTTTGCGTTCCGGTATCTTTAGTGCCTAGCTTAACCCTATATAGCGAAGGAGAATTATCTGAACTAGCTTCCCAGCTCAGCTCCAGCAATAACATCCAAAAGCGGGCTGTTTTTCTTCCCTTAATTATCGGGGTTTCCCTAGCATCATCCCTAGTAGCCTCAGGACTTGGAACAGGGGCCCTCACTCACTCAATTCAATCCACACAGACCCTCTCCACTCAGGTTCAGGCAGCCATAGAGGCTTCAGCTGAAAGCTTAGCCTCTTTACAACGTCAAATCACCTCAGTGGCCCAGGTAGCAGCACAAAATAGACGGGCATTAGATCTTCTTACTGCTGAAAAAGGAGGAACGTGCCTCTTCCTAGGAGAGGAGTGTTGCTACTATGTAAATGAATCAGGCCTGGTTGACACCAATGTCAAAACATTAAACAAAATCAAAAAGGAGCTTCAACAATGTAATGCCCCCTTAACTCCCGGACCACCGGTATGGCTGCTGCCTGAAGTACAGCAGATGCTTCCATTCCTAATTCCCATACTAATCCTCTGTCTTATGTTATGTCTTGCTCCCATTCTAATAAAATTTCTCCGAGCCAGGGTCCAAGAGATCACCTGAGTCACCTTCAACCAAATGCTCCTGCATCCCTACACCCAACTGCCAACCTCAGACCCTAACTACGCCCCTTAACAGCAGGAAGCAGCCAGACAGACCACGGCGCCCTAAATTCTTACAATCAATAAGAGGTTGGACTGTTTGGGTGAGGGAAAAGGGACAAGATGGAGGAAGGTGAACAAGATGGAGCAGTCCCTATTGTTTCCGGGTTCTTCATCACAGATTTTCCCGCACCCGGGAAAAATTCCCGGGCCCGGGAAACTAACCAAATCAACTGAGCATGTGCAGAATGACGTCAAGCCGGGGACACCGAAATTCAAGAAGCCACTCCTACACACACGCCCCAAACTCCTCCTCTTCCAGCTCCCAGGCATAAAAGTCCGCCGCCGGCAGGAGCCCGGGTGACTTCTTCGGCCCCCCGCATTCGTGGACCAGAGAACATCACCCGAGAGCGCTGGCGCGACTTCCCTGGCCCTTTCCCGCGGACCAGTGAACCTCGTCCAGAGTGCGTGCATATTTGCAAATAAAAGGGCTGCCACTGTCTTTGCTCGTTTTGGCCTTTATTGACATTTAGTCTTTGCGTCTATTAATAATAGTAATAGAGAAGCAAAAACGAAACAAAACAATATATAAAGCTATTATTAAATATCCAGAAATATTCTGATGTTTTCTAGAGGTCGTTAGCATAGCCCATAATAACATAACAAATTTTTGATCTCTAAAGATGTAGACTGGTTAAAGAACACAAGGTCACTTATTTTAAAAATGCCAGAACATGTTTATTATTTTGATAAATATTTTTAAAATTGTGCTTTTAAAAGTTAATTTAGTATATTCTGAATTCATACAAAAGCTACTTACTTTTATAATAACAATTATTCTTTCATTTCAATTTTTATTGTTCTTTTTTATACAGAGCATAGTACTTTTGAAATAAAGCTTAGAAAATATCCAAAGCTTACTGGGCACGATGGCTCACGCCTGTAATCCCAGCACTTTGGGAGGCTGAGGCGGGTGGATCATGAGGTCAGGATATTGAGACCGTCCTGGCTAACATGGTGAAACCCTGTCTCTACTAAAAATACAAAAAAGTAGCCGGGTGTGGTGGTGGGCACCTGTAGTCCCAGCTACTCAGGAGGCTGAGACAGGAGAATCACCTGAACCCGGGAGGTGGAAGTTGCCGAGATCATGCCACTGTACTCCAGCCTGGGCAACAGAGCAAGAATCTGTCTCAAAAAAAAAAAAAAAAAAGAAAAAGAAAAGAAAATATCCAAAGCTTATATTCCAAATATTTCTCTCAAGTGGTCTTAACCACAGTAGTCATTTAATGCCTTTTTAGTACATTAATTTTTTTCCTAGAGAAAAAACTGATATAGCATATATTTCACTCCAAACTGTTTAAAAGACTAGGGTTCTGCTCTATAAAATAAAAGGAAACTAAGGGGGAAAAAGTACATTTGTAAAAAAAAACACATATGTCAAAGAAGATAGGCAGAAAATGAATCAAAATATTAGGAGTGGTTATCACTAGGTAGCATAATTATATGTGACTTATTTTTCATAACTTTCTACATTTTCCAAGCTCTCCTTAATGAGCCCATTCCATATTACAAATATTTTAAAAAAGAAAAATGACCAACTTATAAACCAGCAATTCCAGGCAACACCTTATTTCTTTAAGTAATTCAAACCATTTTCTATCTCCTAAAAGCAGTCTTTTCCCCTGACTAGGTACTGTGTGCGTTTAGCACGAGGCAGAAGGGTGGGGGTTTCACAGTGATGCACACAAAGAGGGAGGAACTTTGCTAGGTACTGGGGAAGCGGCAGCATCTTCAAATGCACGTGTCTGCATCTCTGTGAAGTCACTTCAAAGACTTCATGAAGCTCAGATCTGATTCTGTTGAAATCAATTGGCTCCTTTCCAACCAAAATTGTTCCTCGAGATGTTCTTCAGCTGCATAGTACTTTGTCAAGGAAGGACACTGAAATAACAGGATGTTTTCATTTAGTTAACAGCATGGTCGACAATTGAACTACCCAGAATTTACAGGCTGATAATCGTGATGCTAGAATTTCCATATAAATTACAAGGTCATTAGAAGTGTTTATTGCCCTCTGTGATGGCTGCTGTGTAGGACACAGAAACTATGGCGTAAATGGAGACATTAGTAAATAAGAGAGAGATTAATGATTAACTTGACCTTTTCCTTTTTTGTGTCCAAAGAAAAAGTGTTCTCAGAGTTGAGCTACTAAATAAAGAGCCTCATTCCATTCTAGAAAACGTACAGGTCACCCATAACAGAATAAATGATTTTTTTGAGTCTGTTGTTCTAAACCATGTTGGTAGCAGGGGGCAGAAATAGGAACTGGTCATCTTGGAGGGGTCAGCATCAGAAAGCATGTCCTTCTCTTCTAATTACAGTTAAGAATGAGCTGCAGTAGTAGATTTAGTACAAGGTATCCACATGCTTCCCCAGCTGTGCTGGAGCCTCTCCTTTTAAGGCCAGGAATGGTGTCCTTCCACCAACTGTCAGACCTCCTGATGAGTCCCTCCAGTTTATCTGCTCCCCAGTTATTACTGCCACCAGATTCCTCATCTTTGTTCTCCTTCCATCTCACAAGACTTCCCAGCATCACCTGTTACCTGTATTCCTCCAAACACTTTCATGTCCAACACACAGCTATGTCTTTGGAGCCTGACTCTTTACTCCACCCCAGAACCTGGGTGCACAAGGTCTTAACGCTTGCACAGATTCTAACTCACTTCTTGACTAGCATATTTTGCTACAGATGATTCACTTTGTTCCTGTGGAACACTGTGGTCAAAATTCCAACCTTAAAAGGGAAAGTTGAAACAAAATTTTTAAGTACTTTATACCTACCGAAAAGTGATCAATAGTCAGTGTACACAATTTGAGGTGTACTTTAATGTAAGAGTATTTCCAAAAACTTGAGGATAAATGAAATTTTCATAATTTCATTTCTCAATTGATTAGTAAGCTCAGTTGATTACTGAACATTTCTCCTTTGATTATCTATACTCAGAGATTGGGGAGATCTTTAAAAAATTGTCTCTATTCATCAGAAGTTAATTTAGCATGGAAAAGAAAACACATAAGCACAACGTATGGCACATTGTAAGTGGCTAAGAAGGTTTGAATAGTAGATGAAGCAAGTACATGAATGCAATAGAGTTATCAGGCAAAAAGACAACACATGAAATGTCAATAACTATAGGTTATGTACTGTTATAATGATGGGAGAAATGTTTGTCAGTTTGTAAAAAAAAGCAGAATTCAATATTGCGCAATCAATATAATCTCAAGGTGTATATGCAAATGTAAAATAATATGCAAAGATGCTTAAGAATACTACTAGGTAGAGATTATTGCAGGTAATTTTTGCATTTTTAATATTTTCTCCTATGTCTTGTTTTTAATAATGAAGAGATATTACTGTTAAAATAGTTTATTTATTTATTTTTTAATACTTTAAGTTCTAGGGTACACGTGCACAATGCGCAGGTTTGTTACATATGTATACATGTGCCGTGTTGCTGTGCTGCAACCATTAACTCTTCATTTACTTTAGGTATATCTCCTAATGCTATCCCTCGCTGCTGCCCCGACCCCACGACAGACGCCGGTGTGTGATGTTCCCCTTCCTGTGTCCAAGTGTTTTCATTGCTCAATCACC